>NC_143034.1:9707500-9832500 GCF_057628025.1 Oncorhynchus mykiss
TGGGCATGACAGGATACAAGAAGTGTCAGCGCCCATCAAACTCAACACCACGGTTACCTTCCTGGTTGCCATAATGACCTTACAGGGAGGTAACCTCTGATTGGATCTCAGGTACGCATGACTAATGAGTAGATATGTATATATATATATATAGATCAGCTTTAATATTGCAGATAGATTGTGAGTTCTATCTATAATGTAATTATCTGCATCATTTCCAACCGCACGTATACTTTTTGGTAAATATATATATACTTGTATATAACCCTAAAAAATAATAATCATAATAATTATTATTATTATAATCATAATAATAATAATGATTATTAATATCTTTTGTAGTATTAGTATCATTCTGATTATTCTCGATCATAATAATAGTAATAATAATCTAAATCATAATGATAATCATAATACTACTACTAATAATAATAATTGCATGAGGAATACATACACAATGAGTAATGATAATATAGGGGAAACCAGTACCGAGTCGATGTGCAGAGGTACGATGTCTTTCTTCCCCTCCCTCCTCACCTCCTCCCCCTTCACCACATTCAGGCCAAAACAGTTCAATCTTGGTTTCATCGGACCAGAGAATATTGTTTCTCACGATCTGAGAGTCCTTTACGTGCCTGTTGGCAAACTCCAAGCGACCTGTCATGTGCCTTTTACTGAGGAGAGGCTTCCGTCTGGCCTCTCTACCTTAAAGACATGATTGGGGAAGTGCTACAGAGATGGTTGTTCTTCTGGAAGGTTCTCCCATCTCCACAGAGGAACTCTGGACCTCTGTCAGATTGACCCTCGGGTTCTTGGTTTACTCCCTGACCAAGGCCCTTCCCCGCCGATTGCTCAGTTTGGTCACGCGGCCAGCTCTAGGAAGAGTCTTGGGGTTTCCAAACTTTTTTCCATTTAAGAATGATGGAGGCCACTGTGTTCTTGGGGACCTTCAATGCTGCAGACATTTATTTTTGGTTTCAACCTGATCAGGCTGAATAATAATATACTACCTTTTTAATTCTGCACTTTGCTAGAATGTTTGTATCACAACACTGAAGTGTAAGAGGCCTCCAATTTTTTTTAAACTAAAATGGATCTTTATATTTACAACCGGTGGTCCTGTTTCAGTAATAATGAAATCAGACGTTCTTGTTGAGGATCGGCTAGTCTACCATTGGTTAAAACATGCTAATAATGGTCCCCTGAGTATATCAAAAAAGGTTTTTGTATACTCCAGCCTGGAGTTTCCTTTGTATACTTCCACTGGTATGTCATCCAGCCTGGAGTTTCCTTTGTATACTTCCACTGGTATGTCACCCAGCCTGGAGTTTCCTTTGTATACTTCCACTGGTATGTCATCCAGCCTGGAGTTTCCTTTGTATACTTCCACTGGTATGTCATCCAGCCCTGGAGCTTCCTTTGTATACTTCCACTGGTATGTCATCCAGCCCTGGAGTTTCCTTTGTATACTTCCACTGGTATGTCATCCAGCCTGGAGTTTCCTTTGTATACTTCCACTGGTATGTCATCCAGCCTGGAGTTTCCTTTGTATACTTCCACTGGTATGTCATCCAGCCCTGGAGTTTCCTTTGTATACTTCCACTGGTATGTCATCCAGTCTGGAGTTTCCTTTGTATACTTCCACTGGTATGTCATCCAACCCTGGAGTTTCCTTTGTATACTTCCACTGGTATGTCATCCAGTCTGGAGTTTCCTTTGTATACTTCCACTGGTATGTCACCCAGCCTGGAGTTTCCTTTGTATACTTCCACTGGTATGTCATCCAGCCTGGAGTTTCCTTTGTATACTTCCACTGGTATGTCATCCAGCCCTGGAGCTTCCTTTGTATACTTCCACTGGTATGTCATCCAGCCCTGGAGTTTCCTTTGTATACTTCCACTGGTATGTCATCCAGCCTGGAGTTTCCTTTGTATACTTCCACTGGTATGTCATCCAGCCTGGAGTTTCCTTTGTATACTTCCACTGGTATGTCATCCAGCCCTGGAGTTTCCTTTGTATACTTCCACTGGTATGTCATCCAGTCTGGAGTTTCCTTTGTATACTTCCACTGGTATGTCATCCAACCCTGGAGTTTCCTTTGTATACTTCCACTGGTATGTCATCCAACCCTGGAGTTTCCTTTGTATACTTCCACTGGTATGTCATCCAACCCTGGAGTTTCCTTTGTATACTTCCACTGGTATGTCATCCAGTCTGGAGTTTCCTTTGTATACTTCCACTGGTATGTCATCCAACCCTGGAGTTTCCTTTGTATACTTCCACTGGTATGTCATCCAACCCTGGAGTTTCCTTTGTATACTTCCACTGGTATGTCATCCAGCCTGGAGTTTCCTTTGTATACTTCCACTGGTATGTCATCCAGCCTGGAGTTTCCTTTGTATACTTCCACTGGTATGTCATCCAACCCTGGAGTTTCCTTTGTATACTTCCACTGGTATGTCATCCAGCCTGGAGTTTCCTTTGTATACTTCCACTGGTATGTCATCCAGCCCTGGAGTTTCCTTTGTATACTTCCACTGGTATGTCATCCAGTCTGGAGTTTCCTTTGTATACTTCCACTGGTATGTCATCCAACCCTGGAGTTTCCTTTGTATACTTCCACTGGTATGTCATCCAACCCTGGAGTTTCCTTTGTATACTTCCACTGGTATGTCATCCAACCCTGGAGTTTCCTTTGTTTACTTCCACTGGTATGTCATCCAGTCTGGAGTTTCCTTTGTATACCTCCACTGGTATGTCATCCAGTCTGGAGTTTCCTTTGTATACTTCCACTGGTATGTCATCCAACCCTGGAGTTTCCTTTGTTTACTTCCACTGGTATGTCATCCAGTCTGGAGTTTCCTTTGTATACCTCCACTGGTATGTCATCCAGTCTGGAGTTTCCTTTGTATACTTCCACTGGTATGTCATCCAACCCTGGAGTTTCCTTTGTATACTTCCACTGGTATGTCATCCAACCCTGGAGTTTCCTTTGTATACTTCCACTGGTATGTCATCCAACCCTGGAGTTTCCTTTGTATACTTCCACTGGTATGTCATCCAGCCTGGAGTTTCCTTTGTATACTTCCACTGGTATGTCATCCAGCCTGGAGTTTCCTTTGTATACTTCCACTGGTATGTCATCCAACCCTGGAGTTTCCTTTGTATACTTCCACTGGTATGTCATCCAACCCTGGAGTTTCCTTTGTATACTTCCACTGGTATGTCATCCAGCCTGGAGTTTCCTTTGTATACTTCCACTGGTATGTCATCCAGCCTGGAGTTTCCTTTGTATACTTCCACTGGTATGTCATCCAACCCTGGAGTTTCCTTTGTATACTTCCACTGGTATGTCATCCAGCCCTGGAGTTTCCTTTGTATACCTCCACTGGTATGTCATCCAGCCCTGGAGTTTCCTTTGTATACTTCCACTGGTATGTCATCTAGCCTGGAGTTTCCTTTGTATACTTCCACTGGTATGTCATCCAGCCTGGAGTTTCCTTTGTATACTTCCACTGGTATGTCATCCAACCCTGTAGTTTCCTTTGTATACTTCCACTGGTATGTCATCCAGCCCTGGAGTTTCCTTTGTATACTTCCACTGGTATGTCATCCAGCCCTGGAGTTTCCTTTGTATACTTCCACTGGTATGTCATCCAGCCCTGGAGTTTCCTTTGTATACTTCCACTGGTATGTCATCCAGCCCTGGAGTTTCCTTTGTATACTTCCACTGGTATGTCATCCAACCCTGGAGTTTCCTTTGTATACTTCCACTGGTATGTCATCCAGCCTGGAGTTTCCTTTGTATACTTCCACTGGTATGTCATCCAACCCTGGAGTTTCCTTTGTTTACTTCCACTGGTATGTCATCCAGTCTGGAGTTTCCTTTGTATACTTCCACTGGTATGTCATCCAGTCTGGAGTTTCCTTTGTATACTTCCACTGGTATGTCATCCAGCCCTGGAGTTTCCTTTGTATACTTCCACTGGTATGTCATCCAGCCCTGGAGTTTCCTTTGTATACTTCCACTGGTATGTCATCCAGCCCTGGAGTTTCCTTTGTATACTTCCACTGGTATGTCATCCAACCCTGGAGTTTCCTTTGTATACTTCCACTGGTATGTCATCCAACCCTGGAGTTTCCTTTGTATACTTCCACTGGTATGTCATCCAGCCCTGGAGTTTCCTTTGTATACTTCCACTGGTATGTCATCCAGCCCTGGAGTTTCCTTTGTATACTTCCACTGGTATGTCATCCAGCCCTGGAGTTTCCTTTGTATACTTCCACTGGTATGTCATCCAGCCCTGGAGTTTCCTTTGTATACTTCCACTGGTATGTCATCCAACCCTGGAGTTTCCTTTGTATACTTCCACTGGTATGTCATCCAGCCCTGGAGTTTCCTTTGTATACTTCCACTGGTATGTCATCCAGCCCTGGAGTTTCCTTTGTATACTTCCACTGGTATGTCATCCAGCCCTGGAGTTTCCTTTGTATACTTCCACTGGTATGTCATCCAGCCCTGGAGTTTCCTTTGTATACTTCCACTGGTATGTCATCCAGCCCTGGAGTTTCCTTTGTATACTTCCACTGGTATGTCATCCAGTCTGGAGTTTCCTTTGTATACTTCCACTGGTATGTCATCCAGCCCTGGAGTTTCCTTTGTATACTTCCACTGGTATGCCATCCAACCCTGGAGTTTCCTTTGTATACTTCCACTGGTATGTCATCCAGCCCTGGAGTTTCCCTTGTATACTTCCACTGGTATGTCATCCAACCCTGGAGTTTCCTTTGTATACTTCCACTGGTATGTCATCCAACCCTGGAGTTTCCTTTGTATACTTCCACTGGTATGTCATCCAACCCTGGAGTTTCCTTTGTATACTTCCACTGGTATGTCATCCAGCCCTGGAGTTTCCTTTGTATACTTCCACTGGTATGTCATCCAGCCCTGGAGTTTCCTTTGTATACTTCCACTGGTATGTCATCCAACCCTGGAGTTTCCTTTGTATACTTCCACTGGTATGTCACCCAGCCTGGAGTTTCCTTTGTATACTTCCACTGGTATGTCATCCAGCCCTGGAGTTTCCTTTGTATACTTCCACTGGTATGTCATCCAACCCTGGAGTTTCCTTTGTATACTTCCACTGGTATGTCATCCAGTCTGGAGTTTCCTTTGTATACTTCCACTGGTATGTCATCCAGCCCTGGAGTTTCCTTTGTATACTTCCACTGGTATGTCATCCAGCCCTGGAGTTTCCTTTGTATACTTCCACTGGTATGTCATCCAACCCTGGAGTTTCCTTTGTATACTTCCACTGATATGTCATCTAGCCATGGAGTTTCCTTTGTATACTTCCACTGGTATGTCATCCAACCCTGGAGTTTCCTTTGTATACTTCCACTGGTATGTCATCTAGCCCTGGAGTTTTCCCAGCCTTAAAGGCATCAAGATGTTCCTCCTCTGTAATTTGGCCTTCACATGAGCCTTTCTGTACAGATGTTATTTTTTACATGATTAATATTTTTTAAAAACCTTAAAATTAACTTTGGTTCTTGGAGACGGAGGAGAATTGAAATTAAAACATATGTTTAGAATACTTTGCTTCCTCTTTCAGAATAACATTTGGTGAATCCGTCATTTGTAAATTATTTTTGGTACCATTGCGATGTTGAAGATTGAAGAAGACTTTGGTCCATTTTCCACCATATTCCATCCAGATCGTTTTTTTTAAAATAATATATTTACACTGGATCTTTCTTGAATAAGTTCCTCCATTTCTCTTAGTCTTTCCTCTGACTTAACTCTGTGTATCTCTGGGACAGTTTTTATTGCTGTCTATCTGGACTATGTGTCCCTCTATTTGCTTTGTTAATATGAGTAAACATTAGTTAGTTATATGTTGACATGCCCCCTGGGTGACACACACGCACACGCACACGCACGCACGCACGCACGCACACACACACACACACACACACACACGCACGCACACACACACGCGCACACATACCTCCGGGAGATTGGCTGCAGTACAGTGGTTGAATAAACAATGTCTCAAACCAATTATCGTTAGAGAAGAACACTGTGGATCAACACACACACAGACACACACACACACACCCTCTCTCACTTGATTTATTTATTTCTCTCTCTATTTCTACTCCTTACCCTCTTTTTTCTTCCAGGTTATTTGGTTCTATATCTCTAATTTGTTGCATCTCACCCCTCTCTCCCTCTCCTGATGGCCTCTCTCTCTTTCAACTCCTTCCTTTATCTCCCTATCCCCTCCTATCTCCCTCTCTCTCTCTCCCTCCCTCTCCCTCTCTTGATGACCTCTCGCTTTCAATTCCTTCCTTTGTCTCCCTATCCTCTCCTATCTCTCTCTCTCTCTCTCTCTCTCTTTCAATTCCTTCCTTTGTCTCCCTATCCCCTCCTTCTCCCTCTATATTTTTATATCGCTCTCCTTTGTTGCATCCTCTCATTTAAAATGTCATATTAGGTTCAGTGTTGTAACAATGTGCAAATGGTTCATGAACAAAAGGGAAAATAAATAAACATAAATATGGGTTGTATTTACAATGGTGTTTGTTCTTCACTGATTGTATTTCTCTTGTGGCAAAAGGTCACAAATATTGCTGCTGTGATGGCACACTGTGGAATTTCACCCTGCAGATAAAAATGTTGTTTGTTTTCGAATTCTTTGTGGGTCTGTGTAATCTCAGGGAAATATGTATCTCTAATATGGTCATACATTGGGCAGGAGGTTAGGAAGTGCAGCTCAGTTTCCACCTCATTTTGTGGGCAGTTTGCACATAGCCTGTCTTCTCTTCAGAGCCAGGTCTGCCTACGGCAGCCTTTCTCAATAGCAAGGCTATGCTCACTGAGTTGGTACATAGTCAAAGCCTTCCTTAAGTTAGGGTCAGTCACAGTGGTCAGGTATTCTGCCATTGTGTACTCTCTGTTTAGGGCCAAATAGGATTCTAGTTTGCTCAGTGTTTTTGTTAATTCTTTCCAATGTGTCAAGTAATTATCTTTTTGTTTTCTCATGGTTTTTTGGGGTCTAATTGCACTGCTGTCCTGGGGGGTCTCTGTTGGGTCTGTTTGTGGTGGTGATCAGAGCCCCAGGACCAGCTTGCTTAGGGGACTCTTCTCCAGGTTCATCTCTCTGTAGGTGACGGCTTTGTTATGGAAGGTTTGGGAATCGCTTCCTTTTAGGTGGTTGTAGAATTTAACGTCTCTTTTCTGGATTTTGTTCATTGATCCTGTGGCACTGATGTTTAGGCCGAGGTATGTATAGTTTTTTGTGTGCTCTAATGCAACGGTGTCAAGATGGAATTTGTATTTGTGGTCCTGGCAACTGGACCTTTTTGGAACACCATTATTTTGGTCTTCCTGAGATTTACTGTCAGGGCCCAGGTCTGACAGGGCCCAGGTCTGTCAGGGCCCAGGTCTGTCAGGGCCCAGGTCTGGCAGAATCTGTGCAGAATATCTAGGTGCTGCTGTAGGCCCTCCTTGGTTGGGGACAGAAGCACCAGATCATCAGCAAATAGTAGACATTTGACTTCAGATTCTAGTAGGGTGAGGCCGGGTGCTGCTGACTGCTCTAGTGCCCTCGCGAATTTGTTGATGTATATGTTGAAGAGGGTGGGGCTTAAGCTGCATCTCACCCCATGGCCCTGTTGGAAGAATTTTTTTTTTTTTTGCCAATTTTAACTGTCTCTCACTCTCTCCCTCCCCTCTATCTCTCTAACTCTATCTCTAGCACACTTGATGTTTGTGTACATGGATTTTATAATCTTGTATGTGTCCCCCCCCCCCCCCCAACACCACTTTCCATCAAGTTGTATAGCCAACCCTCATGCCAAATTGAGTCAAAGGCTTTTTTTAAATCAACAAAGCATGAGAAGACTTTGCCTTTGTTTTCATTTGTTTGTTTGTCAGTTAGGGTGTGCAGGGTGAATACGTGGTCTGTCGTATAATAATTTGGTAAAAAGCCAATTTGACATTTGCTCAGTACATTGTTTTCACTGAGGAAATGTACGAGTCTGCTGTTAATGATAATGCAGGGGATTTTCCCAAGGTTGCTGTTGACACATATCCCACGGTAGCTATTGGGGTCAAATTTGTCTCCCCTTTTGTGGATTGGGGTGATCAGTCCTTGGTTCCAAATATTGGGGAAGATGCCAGTGCTAAGGATGATGTTAAAGAGTTTAAGTATAGCCAATTGGAAGTTGTTGTCTGTATATTTGAACATTTAATTAAGGATACCATCAACACCACAGGCCTTTTTGGGTTGGAGGGTTTTATTTTGTCCTGTAGTTCATTCAAGGTAATTGGAGAATCCAGTGGGTTCTGGAAGTCTTTAATAGTCGACTCTAAGATTTGTATTTGATCATGTACATGTCTTTGCTGTTTGTTCTTTGTTATGGAGCCAAAAAGATTGGAGAAGTGGTTTACCAGTAATAGATCTCCATTTTGGAAAGATAATTCGTCGTGTTGTTGCTTGTTTAGTGTTTTCCAATTGTCCCAGAAGTGTTTAGAGTCTATGGATTCTTCAGTTACATTACATAGCCTTTCTTAAATTTATTCAGTTCCTTTTGCTTTGATGCCTCATGATTGAGTATTGATCTGTTCAAGTAGACTGTGATTTTGCTGTGGTCTGATAGGTTTGTCAGTGGGCTGACTGTGAACGCTCTGAGAGACTTTGTTTTGAGGTCAGTGATAAAGTAGTCTATAGTACTACTGCCAAGAGATGAGCTATAAGTGTACCTACCTTAGGAGTCCTTTCGAAGCCTACCATTGACTATGTACATACCCAGCGTGCGACAGAGCTGCAAGAGTTGTGACCTGTTTTTGTTGGTTATGTTGTCATAGTTGTGCCTAAGGGGGCATATGGAGGAGGGAATGCTGTCACCTCCAGGCAGGTGTTTGTCCCCCTGTGTGCTGAGGGTGTCAGGTTCTTGTCTGATTCTGGCATTTAGGTTGCCAAAGACAAGTACATGTCCTGAGCCCTCCTGGATGGAGAAGCTGTCTTCATGAAAGTATGGGGTTTCTAGTGGGGGGATATAGGTAGCACACAGGAGGACATTTTTCTATGTTAAGATCATTTCCTTTTGAATTTCTAGCCAAATGTAAAATGTTCCTGTTTTGATTAATTTAATAGTGTGAGTTAGGTCTGCTCTATATCAAATTAGCATACCCCCTGAGTCCCTTCCCTGTTTCACACCTGGTAGTTTGATGGATGGGACTACCAGCTCCCTGTTAACTAGAGGGCAACCAGTCTCCTCTATACCATTTTTTCTTGTAGGATGACAATGTCTGTATTTCTGATTTCTTTGAAGAAGTCCAGGTTCCTGTTCTTTAGGCCAAAGGCAGATGACCTCAAGCCTTGGATGTTACAGGATGAGCTAGTGAAGGCTTTGTGTTCCATAAAGTGTCAGGTGTTCCCATGTTGTTGGTCGTGTGGTTTGACCTTAGGCCAGTAAGAGTGAGCAGAGCCTGCTGAGCATCTGGTACATGCCATTGACTTGGGCTAGTGCAAGAGTGGGGGTTGGGCCTGCTGAGCATCTGGTACATGCCATTGACTTGGGCTAGTGTAAGAGTGGGGGTTGGGCCTGCTGAGCATCTGGTACATGCCATTGACTTGGGCTAGTGCAAGAGTGGGGGTTAGGCCTGCTGAGCATCTGGTACATGCCATTGACTTGGGCTAGTGTAAGAGTGGGGGTTGGGCCTGCTGAGCATCTGGTACATGCCATTGACTTGGGCTAGTGTAAGAGTGGGGGTTGGGCCTGCTGAGCATCTGGTACATGCCATTGACTTGGGCTAGTGCAAGAGTGGAGGTTAGACCTGCTGAGCATCTGGTACATGCCATTGACTTGGGCTAGTGTAAGAGTGGGGGTTGGGCCTGCTGAGCATCTGGTACATGCCATTGACTTGGGCTAGTGCAAGAGTGGAGGTTAGACCTGCTGAGCATCTGGTACATGCCATTGACTTGGGCTAGTGCAAGAGTGGGGGTTGGTTCTGCTGAGCATCTGGTACATGCCATTGACTTGGGCCATTGACTTGGGCTAGTGCAAGAGTGAGGGTTGTCCGCTCACGGACCAGGCGTATGTGTGACTTCGTTGTTCTCTTTATGGGAGTGGGGGGCATGGGGTGGGCAAGAGGGGCTTAGGTCTGATCTGAGAGGGCCTAAATAGGGTGTGAGCATGGTTGACTTAGGGGGGTGTTGATTGGGGTGGGGGTGTGGATGTAGCTGGTGGTGTTGTGGTGTGGATGTAGGTCCTCTCGGTGTAGGTCCGGGGGGAGGGTCTCGCTGGTCTGGGAGAGGGTCTCGCTGGTCTGGGAGAGGGTCTCGCTGGTCTGGGAGAGGGTCCCGCTGGTCTGGGAGATGGTCTCGCTGGTCTGGGAGTGGGTGTCTATTGATCTGTTGCTCCTGTGTGAAGTGTTGGGGCTGCGTTTGAGAGTCCTTTAGGGACCGGGCGAAGATGGGCACTGCTGCCTTGAATAGGTGGACCTGGTCGTAACGGCTGTTCTAGTCCAGGGTGGACCTGGTCGTAACGGCTGTTCTAGTCCAGGGTGGACCTGGTCGTAACAGCTGTTCTAGTCCAGGGTGGACCTGGTCGTAACGGCTGTTCTAGTCCAGGGTGGACCTGGTCATAACGGGCTGTTCTAGTCCAGGGTGGACCTGGTCGTAACGGCTGTTCTAGTCCAGGGTGGACATGATCGTAAAGGGCTGTTCTAGTCCAGGGTGGACCTGGTCGTAAAGGGCTGTTCTAGTCCAGGGTGGACATGATCGTAAAGGGCTGTTCTAGTCCAGGGTGGAGCGGTGGGCCAGGAAAACATTTGGATGCAGATTGCACAGAACAAAGCAGCAAGGATTGTTTTAAGGTGGAGATATGGAAAATTGCAAGATGATGTTATAATACATTGTACTGCATAATATGTTTATGTGATATATGTGTCTATTATAATGTATTTCTTTGGATAATGGTGTTGGCAGTTGCACTTTTCCCTCAGCTGGGGCTCAGTCACTTGGGGCCCAGAGAGAGGAGAGGTCAGGCTTGTCTTTCACATGTCCCTGGTGCTATGCAGAATATCAGAAAGGGAAGAGGACAGAATGGAACATTGTCTTCATATGTATCTGTTAAACCATGGGAAGGGATGGCGTGATTAAGGGGGAACCAATTACTTGTCTCCACAATGTCTGTGTGCAAGTCACTCCCTCCTATGGCATTGGGGGGAGGTGTATGGTAGTGTCTGGAAGCATTGTATGTCCTCTTTGATGTTGCACTTATCCTGGGACAGTGTATGACCTAGAGGCTCACTCCCTTCAGTGAGCTTGTCCAGGAGAGGGGTCAAGAAGGGGTTTAACTTGAGATGAGAGTACCTAGAGTTGACACTTGAGTTATGCCGTTGGATGAGGAAATGGTTCTGTGCTATGAAGTACCAGGAATGAGATTAGAACGTCGTCTTAGGGACTAAACTGAACGATAATTCATAGCAAATGTTTTCTGGCTAAGGGATACTCCTTTCTCAATTATAAAGTCCCTTAGTGAAGTGTTCCTAATATCTCTGGTTCGTCGTGTATGTTGAGAGGGGTGCATCTTGGCTATAAAAGATCTTTGTACTTTTGTGTTGTCACTTTCAATGGCGCATCATTGAAAGTCATTGCTAACGCAAAGCTCTTATTATTATTAAAGATGTAGTTTAAGTAAAACTCTGACTGGTGTGTGAAGTTTCTCCTCATTTGGTAAAGCAGAAATTAGCCACCACAATGGTTATTCTGTTGTAGTGTTGCAATGCTCTTGGTTGGTCATCAATCAAGAAGATATTTTGAAAAAAAAAGAAAAAAAAAACATGCTTATCCAGACAGAAAAGAGAAATAGACAAAATAAGATGTTTGATTTAGAGAAATAAAGAAATAGAATAATGTATCTGAGCAAACCAGAAACCTTTCAATATATACATTCATACAATACTTTAAAACCATTTAAATATAATACATAGAAATGTTGGGATGGACTAGAGTAGATGAAGAATCAATCTATTTTTAGACTGTTAGAGTGTTTATCTGGTCAATATGTTAGTGTATTATGTCTGTTTGTAACAGTGTTTATATGTGAAAATGTGATTGTATTATAAATTGTATTTTAATGTTAAGGACTCTTGGAAGATTAGTCCAAATGGGGACTAATAGAGATCCTAATAAAAATCAAATCTCTCTCTCTCTCTTTCTCTCTCTCTCTGAATCTCTCTCTCTCTCTCTGAATCTCTCTCTCTCTCTCTCTCTCTCTCTCTCTGAATCTCTCTCTCTCTCTCTCTCTCTCTCTCTCTGTCTCTCTCTGTCTCTCTCACTCTCTCTCTCTCTCTCTCTGTATCTCTCTCTCTCTCTCTATCTCTTGCTCTCTCTCTCACTCAATTCAATTCAATTTAAGGGGCTCTATTGGCATGGGAAACATATGTTTTGCCAAAGCAGGTGGAATGGATAAACTAAAGTGAAATAACAATGAAAAGTGAACAGTAAACATTACACTCACAAAAGTTCCAAAAGAATAAAGACATTTCAAATGTCATATTATGTCTATATACAGTGCTGTTACAACGCGTTAAATCACGAAAGGGAATATAAATAAACATAAATATGGGTTGTATTTACAACGGTGTTTGTTCTTCACTGGTTGCCCTTTTCTTGTGGCAACCGGTCACAAATCTTGCTGCTGTGATGTCACACTGTGGTATTTCACCCAGTAGATATGGGAGTTTATCAACATTGGATGTGTTTGTTCTCTCCCTCCCTCTGTCTCTCTCTCTCTCTGAGCTGTTTTCTTTATCTGTACAGACAGACTCACTGTGGCCAGTTCACCCTTTAGCGCCACACACACACACACACACACACACACACACACACACGAGATAAGGTTTTTACCCTGCCTAATGAAACAGATTTTATACAGATAGACTAGCAGTTAGCATTTGTTGCCGTTTCAGTGCAACCCTCCATGCTTCAGTTTGGGCTATGATAGCTCCCCACTGATACCCTGTAGCAACACAGCATCATGCTAACGCCCCCTGGTACCCTGTAGGAATACAGCATCATGCTAACGCCCCCCGATACCCCGTAGGAACACAGCATCATGCTACCTCCCCACTGATACCCTGTAGGAACACAGCATCATGCTACCTCCCCACTGATACCCTGTAGGAATACAGCATCATGCTACCTCCCCACTGATACCCTGTAGGAATACAGCATCATGCTACCTCCCCACCGATACCCTATAGCAACACAGCACCATGCTAACGCCTCCTGATACCCTGTAGGAACACAGCATCATGCTACCTCCCCACTGATACCCTGTGGGAATACAGCATCATGCTACCTCCCCACTGATACCCTGTAGGAATACAGCATCATGCTACCTCCCCACTGATACCCTGTAGGAATACAGCATCATGCTACCTCCCCACCGATACCCTATAGCAACACAGCACCATGCTAACGCCTCCTGATACCCCGTAGAAATACAGCATCATGCTACCTCCCCACCGATACCCTATAGCAACACAGCATCATGCTAACGCCTCCTGATACCCTGTAGGAACACAGCATCATGCTACCTCCCCACCGATACCCTATAGCAACACAGCATCATGCTAACGCCCCCTGATACCCCGTAGGAACACAGCATCATGCTAACGCCCCCCGATACCCTGTAGGAACACAGCATCATGCTAACGCCCCCCGATACCCTGTAGGAACACAGCATCATGCTAACGCCCCCTGGTACCCTGTAGGAACACAGCATCATGCTACCTCCCCACTGATACCCTGTAGGAACACAGCATCATGCTAACGCCCCCCCGGTACCCTGTAGGAACACAGCATCATGCTAACGCCCCCCGATACCCTGTAGGAACACAGCATCATGCTAACGCCCCCCGATACCCTGTAGGAACACACACAGGTGATGAATGCTATAGATGTGGTAAAGACCGTGGGCGATAGAAGGATGCTGGGATTGGTGCACATTCAACACATCTGATCTGAACAAAGTGGATATTTTCAATTCCATCGTGATGGATGCATTGAAACAGGCCCACAATGTGGTTGCTAATGTCTGAATTGTTAATGTTGCTTCTTGACATATTGATGAAACACCCCCCCCCTCCCTGCAACACCCCCCCCCCTTGCAACACCCCCCCCTCCCCCCGCAACACCCCCCACCCCCCTGCAACACCCCCCCCCACCCCCTGCAGTCGATAAATTATATTTTGAAGTGAACCCAAACATCTCCCTGACCAGTTTCAACTGAAAATGTCCATAATGAACTGTGCTAGCTAGCTTCATTTGTTGTTAGCTTGGTTAGCTTGTTACTAGCTAGCTATGTTGTTGGTGTTTGCAATGTCCTTTTAGCTAGCTAGCTAAATTGTAAAGGCTGCATTTCTTATACATCCTTGCTGTTACGGTAACCAAACGGTTGAATAAACAAAATCATTTGTGAAACCCTGATGTAATGCAACAGATGACATGGGGTGAGTTTAGAATTCTCATACAGGGCAGCTTCAATTTGATTGGCTGTTTGAATCGCGTTTGAGTTGCTTCACGTATAACAGCAGAGTTGCTTGAGATGTCACTTGCAACGACAACTAAAATAGTGTGAAAGTAGCTTGGTGTTGGTTTTGCTTCCCCAGCCTTAGATACTGAGTGGTTTCAACCCTTAAGTGTATAAATGTGCTTCTATATAGCAGAAAGGATTTAGAGTAGTGAAATGGGGGACGTCTCTTCTCTCCTAGACGATAAAACGCTTTCCAAGGGTTGATGTGTTCTGAGTGTTTTGACGTCCCAACAGCACCGGTCACGCACACACGCCTCCACACACGCACACACACACACACACACACACACAAATCACAGTTCATTCAACCAGAACTGATGGCTTTGCCATTCTTCACTACAGTGACTCGTACCCAGGGTGAGATTAGTATTCTCAAGATATCCAGGGAACTGTGTGTGTGTGTGTGTGTGTGTGTGTGTGTGTGTGTGTGTGTGTGTGTGTGTGTGTGTGTGTGTGTGTGTGTGTGTGTGTGTGTGTGTGTGTGTGTGTGTGTGTGTGTGTGTGTGTGTGTGTGTGTTTTTCCCTTGACCATTGATTTCAATAAAGGGATTAGTAACAAGGTTAGTTTAAGCAAGAGGGTGCATCGACATTTAGGAACGTGGCGCCAAGAGATAGATAGACCAGTGTCCTCAAGACAGACAAGATGAGAAAAGTGTATGTGTGTCGGTACCACTGTGTGTGTGTGTATCAATGTGTGTGTTTGCATGTAGTGTGTGTGTGTGTTTGTTTGTTTGTGTATGTGTACATGTGTTCTCCAGAAGTGAACGTGTGTGTGTGTGAGTGTGTATGAGTGAGTGAGTGAGTGCGTGTGAGTGAGTGTGTGTGTGCATGTGAGTTTGTGTGGGTGTGTGTGTGTGTGTGTGTGAGTTTGTGTGTGTGTGTGTGTGTGAGTTTGTGTGTGTGGTTTCAGGGTTTGTGTGAGACTGCTCTCTGAGTCAGCAGTCAGGCTGAGCAGTCTGATACTGATGAGCTTCTCTTAATGCATCACCACCTCATTAATGAGGGCAGCTTCTCTTAATGCATCCCCACCTCATTAATGATGAGGGCAGCTTCTCTTAATGCATCACCACCTCATTAATGACAACAGCTTCACTTAATGCATCACCACCTCATTAATGATGGCAGCTTCTCTTAATGCATCACCACCTCATTAATGATGATGGCAGCTTCTCTTAATGCATCCCCACCTCATTAATGATGACGGCAGCTTCTCTTAATGCATCACCACCTCATTAATGAGGGCAGCTTCTCTTAATCCATCACCACCTCATTAATGAGGGCAGCTTCTCTTAATGCATCACCACCTCATTAATGAGGGCAGCTTCTCTTAATGCATCACCACCTCATTAATGAGGGCAGCTTCTCTTAATGCATCACCACCTCATTAATGAGGGCAGCTTCTCTTAATGCATCACCACCTCATTAATGAGGGCAGCTTCTCTTAATGCATCTCCACCTCATTAATGATGGCAGCTTCTCTTAATGCATCACCACCTCATTAATGAGGGCAGCTTCTCTTAATGCATCACCACCTCATTAATGATGACGGCAGCTTCTCTTAATGCATCCCCACCTCATTAATGAGGGCAGCTTCTCTTAATGCATCCCCACCTCATTAATGAGGGCAGCTTCTCTTAATGCATCCCCACCTCATTAATGGCAGCAGCTTCACTTAATGCATCACCACCTCATTAATGAAGGCAGCTTCCCTTAATGCATCACCACCTCATTAATGATGACGGCAGCTTCCCTTAATGCATCACCACCTCATTAATGAGGGCAGCTTCCCTTAATGCATCACCACCTCATTAATGAGGGCAGCTTCCCTTAATGCATCACCACCTCATTAATGAGGGCAGCTTCCCTTAATGCACCACCTCATTAATGACGGCAGCTTTAATGCATCACCACCTAATTAATGACGGCAGCTTTAATGCATCACCACCTCATTAATGAGGGCAGCCAGGTCACCCGTGATGCGAGTCAGTGTTTGACGTCCATCCATGTTTGAGGACTTGGGGAGATGACGTGAAACGCGGCCACTAGGGGCAACAGTGAGCGCTGTTACCTTCAAGTATATTTCCATGTACATGTGAGTCATTTAGCAGATGCTCTTATCCAGAGCCACTTGTCACATCAAATCAAATGTATTTATAAAGCCCATCTTACATCAGCTGATATCTCAAAGTGCTGTACAGAAACCCAGCCTAAAACCCCAAACAGCAGGCAATGCAGGTGTAGAAACGCAGTGGCAAGGAAAAACTCCCTAGAAAGGCCAGGACCTAGGAAGAAACCTAGAGAGGAACCAGGCTGATAGGAGTGGCTAGTCCTCTTCTGGCTGTGCCAGGTGGAGATTATAACAGAACATGGCCAAGATGTTCAAACGTTCATAGATGACCAGCAGGGTCAAATAACAATAATCACAGTTGATGTCGAGGGTGCAACAGGTCAGCACCTCAGGAGTAAATGTCAGTTGGCTTTTCCTAGCCGATCATTCAGAGTATCTCTACCACTCCTGCTGTCTCTAGAGAGTTGATAACAGCAGGTCTGAGACAGGCAGCACGTCCGGTGAACAGGTCAGGATTCCATAGCCGCAGGCAGAACAGTTGAAACTGGAGCAGCAGCACTTACTGTGCATTCATCCTAAAATTGCTAGGTGGGACAACCACATATCACAGGCATAGAAAGTACATTTTCCCTCAATAATGGAGCTGTCAGTAGAGCCAGAGCCAGAAGGCGGGGGGGGGGGGGGGGGGATTGGCAGGGTCTCTGCTGTCCTAGCTTCAGGGGGAAGCTGGTTCCAACATTTGGGTGCCAGTACAGAGAAGAGCTTGGACTGAGCTGAGCGGGAACCAAGAGACATGAGGTGACAGATAGGAGTGCTCAGGTTGGGGTGTAGGGTTGGAGAATAGCCTGAAGGGGGGGGGGGGGGGGGGGGCAGTTCCTCTTGCTGTTCCGTAGGTTAAACACCATAGCCTTATAGTGGATGCGAGCTTAGACTGGAAGCCAGTGGAGTGTGCGGAGGAGCAAGGTTTTTCTACAGCATTGTGGACGGGGATGGCGGATGGGCGAAAGCGGCTGTTTTCGAGTTAAGCCTATCCCAAACCTTAACCATTACCTCAACCATTCAGAGTTAATTCCTAAACTTAACCCTATCCTTCAAAATTGAAAGTTAATTCCTAAACTTAACCGTATCCTTCAACATTCAGAGTTAATTCCTAAACTTAACCCTATCCTTCAAAATTCAGAGTTAGTTCCTAAACTTAACCTTAAAAACTTTTGTTTGAAACAGATTTGACATTTGGAAGCAGTTCTAAATGTTATATTGAGAAACATGGATGAACATGTAATTCAGACGTGAGACTGTGAGGGCTGGATGCTGCAGAGAGAGGACACCCACACACACACATTCAGACGTGAGACTGAGGACTGGATGCAGCAGAGAGAGGACACCCACACACACATTCAGACGTGAGACTGTGAGGGCTGGATGCTGCAGAGAGAGGACACCCACACACACACATTCAGACGTGAGACTGTGAGGGCTGGATGCAGCAGAGAGAGGACACCCACACACACACATTCAGACGTGAGACTGTGAGGGCTGGATGCTGCAGAGAGAGGACACCCACACACACACATTCAGACGTGAGACTGTGAGGGCTGGGTGCAGCAGACAGAGGACACCCACACACACACATTCAGACGTGAGACTGAGGGCTGGATGCTGCAGAGAGAGGACACCCACACACACACATTCAGACGTGAGACTGTGAGGGCTGGATGCATCAGAGAGAGGACACCCACACACACATTCAGACGTGAGACTGTGAGGGCTGGGTGCTGCAGAGAGAGGACACCCACACACACACATTCAGACGTTTGGAACTCTTGGTCCCCCGTTGTGGAGTCAGGTCACATTAGCCAAAGTGGCCGTGATGCACCCAGGGACGGCCAATCAAATCTTGTTATTCTCAGCCAGAAGACCAATCAGATGTCGTTAATAGCAGACAGGCCACTTTTATTTTCGTAGGCAACCTATGGGCGAAATGTCAGACTGTCGTCAGCATTTAGAGGAGATACACTACTACCCTGATGCACTGATGCACACATTGATACACAATAACACACACACACACACACACACACACACACACTCACACACACACACACACACACACACAAATGGAGGTTTCAGCTCAGTAGACAGACTCAGAGGAGTCTGGCCAGGAGGTTAGGGTTAAGGTTTGTCCATCTGGCTGGGAGGTTAGGGTTAGGGTTAGTCCATCTGGCCAGGAGGTTAGGGTTATGGTTGGCCCGTCTGGCCGGGAAGTTAGGGTTAAGGTTGGTCCGTCTGGCCAGGAGGTTAGGGTTAGGGTTAGTCCGTCTGGCTGGGTGGTTAGGGTTAGGGTTCGTCTGTCTCGCCAGGAGGTTAGGTTTAGGGTTGGTCAGTCTGGCTGGGCGGTTAGGGTTTGGGTTGGATCGTCTGGCCAGGAGGTTAGGTTTAGGGTTGGTCCATCTATTCATCTAGACAGGTGTTTATTTCCATCCCACTAGGTGGTCGTGATGTGATCTGACTCTACAGTAGTTATGGGCCTCTGGTACAGATGCCTCATGTACTGTATTCTAACTACAGGCCCTACAGTCCGACTAACATGTTATTTATCAGCTGTCTCTGGAGATCAGTGTCTCTTGACCGTTTCCTTCAAGCCTGGAGGCTTTTCACAACACCAACAAGTTAGCTAGCGTGTCCTGAAGGAGAAACACAGTGAGTGTGTTTGTGTGTGTGTGCGCGTGTGTGTGCGCACGAGCGAGTGTGTGTGTGTGTTTGAATGTGTCCTGATTATGGAACACAGCCAAGAAGTGGCTTCAAATACTATATCTGGAGCTTCGCCTGGCACCATGAAACCAATCAAATCTGCAAACCCCGCCCATCTGTCACTCCAGGCAGGCTACAGCAAACCCCGCCCATCTGTCACTCCAGGCAGGCTACAGCAAACCCCGCCCATCTGTCACTCCAGGCACGCTACAGCAAACCCCGCCCATCTGTCACTCCAGGCACGCTACAGCAAACCCCGCCCATCTATCACTTCAGGCAGGCTACAGCAAACCCCTCCCATCTGTCACTCCAGGCAGGCTACAGCAAACCCCGCCCATCTGCCACTCCAGGCTGGCTACAGCAAACCCCGCCCATCTGTCACTCCAGGCTGGCTACAGCAAACCCCGCCCATCTGTCACTTCAGGCAGGCTACAGCAAACCCCGCCCATCTGTCACTCCAGGCTGGCTACAGCAAACCCCTCCCATCTGTCACTTCAGGCAGGCTACAGCAAACCCCGCCCATCTGTCACTCCAGGCTGGCTACAGCAAACCCCGCCCATCTGTCACTTCAGGCAGGCTACAGCAAACCCCACCCATCTGTCACTCCAGGCAGGCTACAGCAAACCCCTCCCATCTGTCACTTCAGGCAGGCTACAGCAAACCCCGCCCATCTGTCACTCCAGGCAGGCTACAGCAAATGCTCACAGTATCTGAAAGATTTCAAATAGCATTTGAACCCAGGCCTGCTGAGAAGACACAACAAGGGCAGTACACAGTAGAGGAATGAAGACCATGGGTTTCACTTGGAGTGGAGTTAAGACACACACACACACACACACACACACACACACGCGCACACACAAACCCACACACACACACACAGAGACAGGCCTGTGGGTTTCACTTGGGGTGAAGATGAGAGAAGTGAATGGAATCATCAGACTTGTCCTGTAGACCCTGGACTGAACATGGAACAATCAGACAAAGGCAAACATTTATTTAACTAGATGTTTCTCAACACCTAAAACTATCAAAGTCATGTTCTAACCAGCCGTAGATAAGAAGGTCATGTTCTAACCAGCCATAGATAAGAAGGTCGTGTAATAACCAGACATAGATAAGAAGGTCATGTAATAACCAGACATAGATAAGAAGGTCATGTAATAACCAGACATAGATAAGAAGGTTGTGTAATAACCAGACATAGATAAGAAGGTCATGTTCTAACCAGCCATAGATAAGAAGGTCATGTAATAACCAGCCATAGATAAGAAGGTCATGTAATAACCAGCCATAGATAAGAAGGTCATGTAATAACCAGACATAGATAAGAAGGTCATGTTCTAACCAGCCATAGATAAGAAGGTCATGTTCTAACCAGTCATAGATAAGAAGGTCATGTAATAACCAGCCATAGATAATAAGGTCATGTAATAACCAGACATAGATAAGAAGGTAATGTTCTAACCAGCCATAGATAAGAAGGTCATGTAATAACCAGCCATAGATAAGAAGGTCATGTAATAACCAGCCATAGATAAGAAGGTCATGTAATAACCAGCCATAGATAAGAAGGTCATGTAATAACCAGCCATAGATAAGAAGGACATGATCTAACCAGAGATAGATAAGAAGGACATGATCTAACCAGCAAGTCCCAATTTTCATATAGAAGAAGAAGAGGGTACATAGTTTGGTCTTGTTGTGTGGTTCATTCCACAGGGAGTGGAGAGGACAACAACAGGATGAGGAGTTGAGGCAAACTAAGACAGGCTGTGTGTGGGCTGTCTAAAGTCATAGTAACCAGACTGTCTCATGTTTTATAGAGAGAAACCTACTGTAGCTGAGATGGGACACCTACTGGTAGAGACTTCTGGTTCACAGCGATGATCAGAGAGAGAGGGAGAGAGAGAGAGAGAGAGAGGGGGGGGGGAGAGAGAGAGTGGGGTGGAGAGAGAGAGAGAGAGACTAGTGGGTGGAGAGAGAGAGAGAGAGAGAGAGACTAGTGGGGGGGAGAGAGAGAGAGAGAGAGAGAGAGAGAGAGAGAGAGGGAGGGAGAGAGAGAGAGAGAGAGAGAGACTAGTGGGGTGGAGAGAGAGAGAGACTAGTGGGGGAGAGAGAGAGAGAGAGAGAGAGAGAGAGAGGGGGGGGGGAGAGAGAGAGAGAGTGGGGTGGAGAGAGAGAGAGAGAGAGACTAGTGGGTGGAGAGAGAGAGAGAGAGAGAGAGACTAGTGAGGGGGAGAGAGAGAGAGAGAGAGAGACTAGTGGAGAGAGAGAGAGAGAGAGAGAGAGAGAGGGGGGAGAGAGAGAGACTAGTGGGGGAGAGAGAGAGAGAGAGAGAGAGAGAGAGAGAGAGAGAGAACGAGAGAGAGAGAGAGAGAGAGAGAGAGATAGAGGTGGGGAGAGAGCAAGAGAGAGGGAGAGTGGGGAGATAAAAGGAGAGAGAGAGAGAGAAAGAGAGTGAGAGAGACTAGTGGGGGGAGAGAGAGAGGTGGGGAGAGAGGTGGGGAGAGAGCAAGAGAGAGGGAGAGTGGGGAGAGAAAATGAGAGAGAGAGAGAGAGAGAGAGAGAGAAGGAGAGAGTGGGAGTTAAACTATGGTGGCTTGTAACAGTAGTAGACTATATAGACAGTGACTAGTCTATGGGGGCTTGTAACAGTAATAGACAATATAGACAGTGACTAGTCTATGGGGGCTTGTAACAGTAATAGACTATATAGACAGTGACTGGTCTATGGGGGCTTGTAACAGCAATAGACTATATAGACAGTGACTAGTCTATGGGGGATTGTAACAGTAATAGACAAAATAGACAGTGGCTGGTCTATGGGGGCTTGTAACAGTAATAGACTATGTAGACAGTGACTAGTCTATGGGGGATTGTAACAGTAATAGACAATATAGACAGTGACTGGTCTATGGGGGCTTGTAACAGTAAGAGACTGAGAGACAAGGCAAGAAGGGCATTCTATGCCATCAAAATAAACATAAATTTCAACATACCACAATTAGGATTTGGCTAAAAATACTTGAATCAGTCATAGAGCCCATTGCCCTTTATGGTTGTGAGGTCTGGGGTCCGCTCACCAACCAAGACTTCACAAAATGGGACAAACACCAAATTGAGACTCTGCACGCAGAATTCTGCAAAAATATCCTCCGTGTACAACGTAGAACACCAAATAATGCATGCAGAGCAGAATTAGGCCGATACCCACTAATTATCAAAATCCAGAAAAGAGCCGTTAAATTCTACAACCACTTAAAAGGAAGCGATTCACAAACCTTCCATAACAAAGCCATCACCTACAGAGAGATGAACCTGGAGAAGAGTCCCCTAAGCAAGCTGGTCCTGGGGCTCTGTTCACAAACACAAACACACCCTACAGAGCCCCAGGACAACAGCACAATTAGACCCAACCAAATCATGAGAAAACAAAAAGATAATTACTTGACACATTGGAAAGAATTAACAAAAAAACAGAGCAAACTAGAATGCTATTTGGCCCTAAACAGAGAGTACACAGCGGCAGAATACCTGACCACTGTGACTGACCCAAAATTAAGGAAAGCTTTGACTATGTACAGACTCAGTGAGCATAGCCTTGCTATTGAAAAAGGCCGCCGTAGGCAGACATGGCTCTCAAGAGAAGACAGGCTATGTGCTCACTGCCCACAAAATGAGGTGGAAACCGAGCTGCACTTCCTAACCTCCTGCCCAATGTATGACCATATTAGAGAGACATATTTCCCTCAGATTACACAGATCCACAAAGAATTCGAAAACAAATCCAATTTTGATAAACTCCCATATCTACTGGGTGAAATTCCACAGTGTGCCATCACAGCAGCAAGATTTGTGACCTGTTGCCACGAGAAAAGGGCAACCAGTGAAGAACACACACCATTGTAAATACAACCCATATTTATGCTTATTTATTTTATCTTGTGTCCTTTAACCATTTGTACATTGTTAAAACACTGTATATATATATATAATATGACATTTGTAATGTCTTTACTGTTTTGAAACTTCTGTATGTGTAATGTTTACTGTTAATTTTTCTTGTTTTTCACTTTATATATTCACTTTGTATGTTGTCTACCTCACTTGCTTTGGCAATGTTAACACATGTTTCCCATGCCAATAAAGCCCTTGAATTGAATTGACTATATAGACAGTGACTGGTCTATGGGGGCTTGTAACAGTAATAGACTATATAGACAGTGACTGGTCTATGGGGGTTTGTAACAGTAATAGACTATATAGACAGTGACTAGTCTATGGGGGATTGTCACCCCTACAGATTATTGATAGATCTCCCCTGCAGATTAGTGTTAGATCTCCCCTACAGATTAGTGATAGATCTCCCCTACAGATTAGTGATAGATCTCCCATACAGATTAGTGATAGGCCTCCCCTACAGATTATTGATAGATCTCCCCTACAGATTACTGATATATCTCCCCTACAGATTATTGATAGATCTCCCCTACAGATTAGTGATAGATCTCCCCTGCAGATTAGTGATAGATCTCCCCTGCAGATTAGTGATAGATCTCCCCTACAGATTAGTGATAGATCTCCCCTACAGATTATTGATAAATCTCCCCTACAGATTAGTGATAGATCTCCCCTGCAGATTAGTGATAGATCTCCCCTGCAGATTAGTGATAGATCTCCCCTACAGATTAGTGATAGATCTCCCCTGCAGATTAGTGATAGATCTCCCCTGCAGATTAGTGATAGATCTCCCCTACAGATTAGTGATAGGCCTCCCCTACAGATTATTGATAGATCTCCCCTACAGATTACTGATATATCTCCCCTACAGATTATTGATAGATCTCCCCTACAGATTAGTGATAGATCTCCCCTGCAGATTAGTGATAGATCTCCCCTGCAGATTAGTGATAGATCTCCCCTACAGATTAGTGATAGATCTCCCCTACAGATTATTGATAAATCTCCCCTACAGATTAGTGATATATCTCCCCTACAGATTATTGATAGATCTCCAATGCAGATTAGTGATAGATCTCCCCTACAGATTAGTTATAGATCTCCCCTGCAGATTAGTGATAGATCTCCCCTACGGATTAGTGATAGATCTCCCCTACAGATTATTGATAGATCTCCCCTGCAGATTAGTGTTAGATCTCCCCTACAGATTAGTTATAGATCTCCCCTGCAGATTAGTGTTAGATCTCCCCTACAGATTAGTGATAGATCTCCCCTACAGATTAGTGATAGATCTCCCCTGCAGATTAGTGATAGATCTCCCCTACAGATTAGTGATAGATCTCCCCTACAGATTAGTTATAGATCTCCCCTGCAGATTAGTGATAGATCTCCCCTGCAGATTAGTGATAGATCTCCCCTACGGATTACTGATAGATCTCCCCTACAGAACAGTGATAGATCTCCCCTACAGATTAGTGAT
Organism: Oncorhynchus mykiss; assembly: GCF_057628025.1. Classification (NCBI taxonomy): domain Eukaryota; kingdom Metazoa; phylum Chordata; class Actinopteri; order Salmoniformes; family Salmonidae; genus Oncorhynchus; species Oncorhynchus mykiss. The sequence continues at coordinate 9,732,379 of NC_143034.1, forward strand.
AGATCTCCCCTACAGATTAGTGATAGATCTCCCCTGCAGATTAGTGATAGATCTCCCCTGCAGATTAGTGATAGATCTCCCCTGCAGATTAGTGATAGATCTCCCCTGCAGATTAGTGATAGATCTCCCCTACAGATTAGTGATAGATCTCCCCTACAGATTAGTGATAGATCTCCCCTGCAGATTAGTGATAGATCTCCCCTGCAGATTAGTGATAGATCTCCCCTACGGATTACTGATAGATCTCCCCTACAGAACAGTGATAGATCTCCCCTGCAGCTGCTTGATTCAATATGTTTATATTATAAAATTAAATAGTCTCTATTAATCTTTGTATCTAATTTTCCACAGCATTTGGTGCCGTGACCCGGATGAGAGTGAACAGACTTTTTGACCCGTTTCGTTCGGCTTTGACCCAGATATCCTTCTGGCCACAAGAAGGTAAGAGACCTTGTTTAAAAATCTCTCTGGGGGTCTTATTTTTAGCCGAACCTTAATGGTGAAAGATCTCTTGCCCTCCTCATCCTCAAAATTTGGGAGTTGAATGGGGCAGAACAATTTTCCTATAATAATGAATCTGTCCGGTTAACATTGATCAATGGGAGCACAGGGGTGTCTCTAATAGTAGAATTGGTTTTCCTACAATCAAGTGAAAAATACTGTTTCAGTAAATCAATAGGACTTGGTTTCTCTACACTTGCAGGTGAATACTGTTGAGTCAGTATAGAATACCGTTGGGTCAGTATAGAATACCGTTGGGTCAGTATAGAATACCGTTGGGTCAGTATAGAATACCGTTGGGTCAGTATAGAATACCGTTGGGTCAGTATAGAATACCGTTGGGTCAGTGTAGAATACCGTTGGGTCAGTATAGAATACCGTTTGGTCAGTGAGGAATACCGTTGGGTCAGTATAGAATACCGTTGGGTCACTATAGAATACCGTTGGGTCAGTATAGAATACTGTTGGGTCAGTATAGAATACCGTTGGGTCAGTATAGAATACCGTTGGGTCAGTATAGAATACCGTTGGGTCAGTATAGAATACTGTTGGGTCACTATAGAATACCGTTGGGTCAGTATAGAATACCGTTGGGTCAGTATAGAATACCGTTGGGTCAGTATAGAATACCGTTGGGTCAGTATAGAATACCGTTGGGTCAGTATAGAATACCGTTGGGTCAGTATAGAATACCGTTGGGTCAGTATAGAATACCGTTGGGTCAGTGAGGAATACCGTTGGGTCACTATAGAATACCGTTGGGTCAGTGTGGAATACCGTTGGGTCACTATAGAATACCGTTGGGTCAGTATAGAATACCGTTGGGTCAGTGAGGAATACCGTTGGGTCAGTATAGAATACCGTTGGGTCACTATAGAATACCGTTGGGTCACTATAGAATACCGTTGGGTCAGTGAGGAATACCGTTGGGTCAGTATAGAATACCGTTGGGTCAGTATAGAATACCGTTGGGTCAGTGTGGAATACCGTTGGGTCACTATAGAATACCGTTGGGTCAGTATAGAATACCGTTGGGTCACTATAGAATACCGTTGGGTCAGTGAGGAATACCGTTGGGTCACTATAGAATACCGTTGGGTCAGTGAGGAATACCGTTGGGTCACTATAGAATACCGTTGGGTCAGTGAGGAATACCGTTGGGTCACTATAGAATACCTTTGGGTCAGTGAGGAATACCGTTGGGTCACTATAGAATACTGTTGGGTCACTATAGAATACCGTTGGGTCACTATAGAATACCGTTGGGTCAGTATAGAATACCGTTGGGTCACTATAGAATACCGTTGGGTCAGTGTGGAATACCGTTGGGTCACTATAGAATACCGTTGGGTCACTATAGAATACCGTTGGGTCAGTATAGAATACCGTTGGGTCACTATAGAATACCGTTGGGTCAGTATAGAATACCGTTGGGTCACTATAGAATACCGTTGGGTCAGTGAGGAATACCGTTGGGTCACTATAGAATACCTTTGGGTCAGTGAGGAATACCGTTGGGTCAGTATAGAATACCGTTGGGTCACTATAGAATACCGTTGGGTCAGTATAGAATACCGTTGGGTCAGTATAGAATACCGTTGGGTCAGTATAGAATACCGTTGGGTCACTATAGAATACCGTTGGGTCAGTATAGAATACCGTTGGGTCAGTGTGGAATACCGTTGGGTCACTGTAGAATACCGTTGGGTCACTATAGAATACCGTTGGGTCAGTGTGGAATACCGTTGGGTCACTATAGAATACCGTTGGGTCACTATAGAATACCGTTGGGTCAGTATAGAATACCGTTGGGTCAGTATAGAATACCGTTGGGTCAGTGTGGAATACCGTTGGGTCACTATAGAATACCTTTGGGTCAGTGAGGAATACCGTTGGGTCAGTATAGAATACCGTTGGGTCAGTATAGAATACCGTTGGGTCAGTATAGAATACCGTTGGGTCAGTGTGGAATACCGTTGGGTCACTATAGAATACCGTTGGGTCAGTATAGAATACCGTTGGGTCAGTATAGAATACCGTTGGGTCAGTATAGAATACCGTTGGGTCAGTATAGAATACCGTTGGGTCACTATAGAATACCGTTGGGTCAGTATAGAATACCGTTGGGTCAGTATAGAATACCGTTGGGTCAGTATAGAATACCGTTGGGTCAGTGAGGAATAGCGTTGGGTCAGTATAGAATACCGTTGGGTCAGTATAGAATACCGTTGGGTCAGTATAGAATACCGTTGGGTCACTATAGAATACCGTTGGGTCAGTATAGAATACCGTTGGGTCAGTATAGAATACCGTTGGGTCAGTGAGGAATACCGTTGGGTCAGTATAGAATACCGTTGGGTCACTATAGAATACCGTTGGGTCAGTGAGGAATACCGTTGGGTCAGTGAGGAATACCGTTGGGTCACTATAGAATACCGTTGGGTCAGTGTGGAATACCTTTGGGTCAGTGAGGAATACCGTTGGGTCACTATAGAATACCGTTGGGTCAGTGTGGAATACCGTTGGGTCAGTGAGGAATACCGTTGGGTCACTATAGAATACCGTTGGGTCAGTGTGGAATACCGTTGGGTCAGTGAGGAATACCGTTGGGTCAGTATAGAATACCGTTGGGTCAGTATAGAATACCGTTGGGTCAGTATAGAATACCGTTGGGTCAGTATAGAATACCGTTGGGTCACTATAGAATACTGTTGGGTCAGTGAGGAATACCGTTGGGTCAGTATAGAATACCGTTGGGTCAGTATAGAATACCGTTGGGTCAGTGTGGAATACCGTTGGGTCAGTATAGAATACCGTTGGGTCAGTGAGGAATACCGTTGGGTCAGTATAGAATACCGTTGGGTCAGTATAGAATACCGTTGGGTCAGTGTGGAATACCGTTGGGTCAGTATAGAATACCGTTGGGTCACTATAGAATACCGTTGGGTCACTATAGAATACCGTTGGGTCAGTGTGGAATACCGTTGGGTCAGTATAGAATACCGTTGGGTCACTATAGAATACCGTTGGGTCACTATAGAATACCGTTGGGTCACTATAGAATACCGTTGGGTCAGTGTGGAATACCGTTGGGTCACTATAGAATACCGTTGGGTCAGTGTGGAATACCGTTGGGTCACTATAGAATACCGTTGGGTCAGTATAGAATACCGTTGGGTCACTATAGAATACCGTTGGGTCAGTATAGAATACCGTTGGGTCACTATAGAATACCGTTGGGTCAGTATAGAATACCGTTGGGTCACTATAGAATACCGTTGGGTCAGTGAGGAATACCGTTGGGTCACTATAGAATACTGTTGGGCCAGTATAGAATACCTTTGGGTCAGTGTGGAATACCGTTGGGTCACTATAGAATACCGTTGGGTCACTATAGAATACTGTTGGGCCAGTATAGAATACTATTGGGCCAGTATAAATACTGTTGGGCCAGTATAATACTGTTTGGCCAGTGTAGAATACTGTTGGGCCAGTATAGAATACTGTTGGGCCAGTAAAATATACTGTTGGGCCAGTATAGAATACTGTTGGGCCAGTAAAATATACTGTTGGCCCAGTATAGTGTACTGTTGGGTCACTATAGAATACTGTTGGGCCAGTATAGAATACTATTGGGCCAGTATAAATACTGTTGGGCCAGTATAATACTGTTTGGCCAGTGTAGAATACTGTTGGGCCAGTATAGAATACTGTTGGGCCAGTATAGAATACTGTTGGGCCAGTATAGAATACTGTTGGGCCAGTATAGTATACTGTTGGGCCAGTAAAATATACTGTTGTCCCAGTATAGTGTACTGTTGGGTCAGTATGGAATACTGTTGGGCCAGTATAGAATACTTTTGGGCCAGTATAAATACTGTTGGGCCAGTATAAATACTGTTTGGCCAGTGTAGAATACTGTTTGGCCAGTGTAGAATACTGTTGGGCCAGTATAGAATACTGTTGGGCCAGTATATAATACTGTTGGGCCAGTATGGTATAGTATGGTATACAGTATGGCCAGTATGGTATACTGTTGGGTTTAATAGGACCAACGAATGTTGAACATAATTATTATTATTTGTCTTCGCCTACTCAACCGTTTAACTTGCTAGGTAGAGATTGGTTAACTTAACTTAATGCTTCAATTTATAGCACTGCAGATGGAGTTTCCGTTGATATCCCCAACAACGAAGTTCATAACCAATTTGTGAGCAGGGCAAAATGTGACCACTCCCCGAGACGGAGTGGGAAACTGTCTCTGTCTATTCTGTCCATTCTGTCTCAGGTGCCAGACTCATTATGGACAGAGCACTCCAATGACAGTGGGCTGATAGGCAGTGCTAGCCCAGTTATAATGAATGTTGAATCCTAGAAAGAAACTCTAGTCTCAAGAGCTACGTTACCTTGAAAAGGAATTTCCCTCCAACATGTATCCCTCTACTTCTGAATTGGCCAATGTTTTTTTAAATAATTTTGGCGCATTACATAATTCATCTCAAAATAATAAAACATTTAATTAATGAGTGTGAAGCAGGAAGTGAATATCCAACGGAAGTTGTTAATAAATATATACAGTAACATTATTAGGGTAGACTAAAATACTGTCCCGTTCTGACCATAGTTCTGTTGTGTTTTCTTTGTTTTAGTGTTGGTCAGGACGTGAGCTGAGTGGGCATTCTATGTTGTGTGTCTAGTTTTCCCGTTTCTATGTTTGGCCTGATATGGTTCTCAATCAGAGGCAGGTGTTAGTCATCGTCTCTGATTGGGAACCATACTTAGGTAGCCTGTTTTGTGTTGGGTTTTTGTGGGTGGTTGTCTTCTGTCTTCGTGTGTCTGCACTAGACAGAACTGTTATTTTGTAGTGTTCACATTTTTTGTCTTTATTAAACATGATGAACATTAACAACGCTGTGCTTTGGTCCTCTCCTTCGTCCACAACGCCGTGCTTTGGTCCTCTCCTTCGTCCACAACGCCGTGCTTTGGTCCTCTCCTTCGTCCACAACGCTGAGCTTTGGTCCTCTCCTTCGTCCACAACGCTGTGCTTTGGTCCTCTCCTTCGTCCACAACGCTGTGCTTTGGTCCTCTCCTTCATCCACCACGCTGTGCTTTGGTCCTCTCCTTCGTCCACAACGCCGTGCTTTGGTCCTCTCCTTCGTCCACAACGCCGTGCTTTGGTCCTCTCCTTCGTCCACAACGCCGTGCTTTGTCCTCTCCTTCGTCCACAACGCTGTGCTTTGGTCCTCTCCTTCGTCCACAACGCCGTGCTTTGGTCCTCTCCTTCGTCCACAACGCCGTGCTTTGTCCTCTCCTTCGTCCACAACGCTGTGCTTTGGTCCTCTCCTTCGTCCACAACGCCGTGCTTTGGTCCTCTCCTTCGTCCACAACGCCGTGCTTTTGTCCTCTCCTTCGTCCACAGAAGAAAGCCGTCACAAATACAAACAACATTTAGTGTTTTCTGCACCTTACAGGACTGTTTCGGTTTCATTTATTCACGTTGTTGTTTTGGTGTTCAGGCAAATAAAAATCATGACCACGCTGCATCTTGGTCCTCTCCTTCCAACAGCCGTTACAAACATAGTTTGAGTGTGTGCATTAGCAGTAGTGCTTGAGAGGGTATTTCCTATTGGAAAGAGTAGAAGGGTTTGAGTTGAAGGAAACAGATATGGAGACCAGTGAAAGTAACAAAGCCACTGATAAGAAAGTAAAGTGGAAAGATTCATGGTACTCGTGGTATCAGGTTTCAGGTAAGACCCGAGTGCAGACTGTGTTGAAGTAACAATGTTTATTTTAACAACAGGGGCAGGAAGGCGGGCTCAGAGTCAGGGCAGGGGCAGGCAGAGTGGGCAGGCAGGCGGGCTCAGAGTCAGGACAGGGGCAGGCAGAGTGGTCAGGCAGGCGGGCTCAGAGTCAGGGCTTGGGCAGGCAGAGTGGGCAGGCAGGCGGGCTCAGAGTCAGGGCAGGGGTGGGCAGGCAGGCGGGCTCAGAGTCAGGGGAGGGGCAGGCAGAGTGGGCAGGCAGGCGGGCTCAGAGTCAGGGCAGGGGCAGGCAGAGTGGGCAGGCAGGCGGGCTCAGAGTCAGGACAGGGGCAGACAGAGTGGGCAGGCAGGCGGGCTCAGAGTCAGGGCAGGGGTGGGCAGGCAGGCGGGCTCAGAGTCAGGGGAGGGGCAGGCAGAGTGGGCAGGCAGGCGGGCTCAGAGTCAGGGCAGGGGCAGGCAGAGTGGGCAGGCAGGCGGGCTCAGAGTCAGGACAGGGGCAGACAGAGTGGGCAGGCAGGCGGGCTCAGAGTCAGGACAGGGGCAGGCAGAGTGGTCAGGTAGGCTGGCTCAGAGTCAGGACAGGGGCAGGAAGAGTGGTCAGGCAGGCAGGCAGGCGGGCTCAGAGTCAGGGGCAGGCAGAGTGGGCAGGCAGGCGGGCTCAGAGTCAGGGCAGGGGCAGGCAGAGTGGGCAGGCAGGCGGGCTCAGAGTCAGGACAGGGGCAGACAGAGTGGGCAGGCAGGCGGGCTCAGAGTCAGGACAGGGGCAGGCAGAGTGGTCAGGTAGGCTGGCTCAGAGTCAGGACAGGGGCAGGCAGAGTGGTCAGGTAGGCTGGCTCAGAGTCAGGACAGGGGCAGGAAGAGTGGTCAGGCAGGCGGGCTCAGAGTCAGGGACAGGCAGAGTGGTCAGGCAGGTGGGCTCAGAGTCAGGGACAGGCAGAGTGGTCAGGTAGGCTGGCTCAGAGTCAGGGACAGTCAGAGTGGTCAGGCAGGCGGGCTCAGAGTCAGGGACAGGTAGAGTGGTCAGGCAGGCAGGCTCAGAGTCAGGGACAGGCAGAGTGGTCAGGCAGGCGGGCTCAGAGTCAGGGACAGGCAGAGTGGTCAGGCAGGCAGGCTCAGAGTCAGGGACAGGCAGAGTGGTCAGGTAGGCTGGCTCAGAGTCAGGACAGGGGCAGGAAGAGTGGTCAGGCAGGCGGGCTCAGAGTCAGGGACAGGCAGAGCGGTCAGGCAGGCGGGCTCAGAGTCAGGACAGGCAAGGGTCAAAACCAGGAGGACGAGAAAAAGAGAGACTAAGTGAAAAACAGGAATGAGAAACCACTGGACGACTTGAACAAACAAGACAAACTGGTTCAGGCAGACAGAAAACACAGGTATAAATACCCAGGGATATGTGGGGAAGATGGGTGACACCTGGAGGGGGGTGGAGACAAGCACAAGGACAGGTGAAAACAGATCAAGACGTGACACATGGTCTATCAGTTGATGTCAAATTGAATAAGTTTGACAGTATGTGAATGGTAATATGTATATACAGGTATCTCTAGCCACTTTAAACTATGCCACTTTGTTTACATACCCTACATTACTCATCTCATATGTATATACTGTACTCTATGTTTACATACCCTACATTACTCATCTCATATGTATATACTGTACTCGGTACCATCTACTGCATCTTTATGTAATACATGTATCACTAGCCACTTTAAACAATGCTACTTAATATAATGTTTACATACCCTACATTACTCATCTCATATGTATATACTGTACTCGATACCATCTACTGCATCTTGCCTATGCCGTTCTGTACCATCACTCATTCATATATCTTTATGTACATATTATTTTTCCCTTTACACTTGTGTGTATAAGGTAGTCGTTTTGGAATTGTTAGTTAGATTACTCGTTGGTTATTACTGCATTGTCGGAACTAGAAGCACAAGCATTTCGCTACACTCGCATTAACATCTGCTAACCATGTGTATGTGACAAATAACATTTGATTTGATTTGATGTTATTTATGCCTTTCAGATAGCACTCTAATAATGCAATTTCTTAGTCATTTGAAGAAGCTAAAGGTTTCAATACAAGGTCACATGACAGAGGGATTGAGCCTTGGGACTGATATTAAACTAGAGGCTGTCATCTGGTGTTTGGGTTAAAGATAAGCCTCCAGTGGGCCCATAGATAAGCCTCCAGTGGGCCCATAGATAAGCCTCCAGTGGGCCCATAGATAAGCTTCCAGTGGAACCATAGATAAGCCGCCAGTGGGCCCATAGATAAGCCTCCAGTGGGCCCATAGATAAGCTTCCAGTGGGCCCATAGATAAGCTTCCAGTGGGCCCATAGATAAGCTTCCAGTGGGCCCATAGATAAGCCTCCAGTGGACCCATAGATAAGCCTCCAGTGGGCCCATAGATAAGCCGCCATTGAAAGTGAGTGGGACCCTTTGAACTCAAGCCTGTAAGGGACACAGTGAGAAAATTCATAGTTGAATAAGATGCGTTTTTTGACGATTTCCAATTATTATTTCTCAATTCGATAGGCTGTGAAGAAGAAGAAAATAAAGCTCTGATAAGCCGGCTGTCACGTTCTGACCTTAGTTCTTTTGTTTTGTCTTTGTTTTAGCTTGGTCAGGGTGTGAGTTGGGGTGGGTAGTCTATGTTCTTTTGTTTTGTCTTTGTTTTAGCTTGGTCAGGGTGTGAGTTGGGGTGGGTAGTCTATGTTCTTTTGTTTTGTCTTTGTTTTAGCTTGGTCAGGGTGTGAGTTGGGGTGGGTAGTCTATGTTCTTTTGTTTTGTCTTTGTTTTAGCTTGGTCAGGGTGTGAGTTGGGGTGGGTAGTCTATGTTCTTTTTTCTAGGTTGTGGTTATGTGTTTGGCCTAGTATGGTTCTCAATCAGAGGCAGGTGTCGTTAGTTGTCTCTGAGTGAGAATCATACTTAGGCAGCCTGCTTTCCCACCTGTGTTTTGTTTTTATTTTCTGTTTTAGTGTTTTAACGCACCTTACAGGACTGTTTCGGTTTTCGTTTATTTTCACGTTGTTATTTTGTTGTTCAGTTAATAAACATCATGAACACATACCACGCTGCGCATTGGTCCGACATTTCATACTCCTCGTCAGAGGAGGACGAAGACAACCGTTACACCGGCATCAACTTTTTGAAGGCCCTTGCAGATTTGCTAAAAACCAGCTTTCATATCTTGACCAGTTGATGTCCCAGAGACAGAAAGTACAGAACACAAGACATACGTCCAACAGGTCTAGATGAGAAGGTTACAGAGAGAGGAGCTCAATGCAACAGGTCTAGATGAGAAGGTTACAGAGAGAGGAGCTCAATGCAACAGGTCTAGATGAGAAGGTTACAGAGAGAGGAGCTCAATGCAACAGGTCTAGATGAGAAGGTTACAGAGAGAGGAGCTCAATGCAACAGGTCTAGATGAGAAGGTTACAGAGAGAGGAGCTCAATGTAACAGGTCTAGATGAGAAGGTTACAGAGAGAGGAGCTCAATGCAACAGGTCTAGATGAGAAGGTTACAGAGAGAGGAGCTCTGGGATTGTTTACTTTAGAAGGTGTCTATAGTGCTTAATGAGACCCTGTATCACCTGATGGGGCACCAGTAGGATTATGTTTACGCATGGTTTTATCAAGGCTACCTGCCCAAAATGCAGTAAGCTCCATTGAAAAAGTGGAGTTTGGTATTTATAGGAATAATAGTATCGAACATTGCATTCTTTGGAATGATTAAGATTCTGAATAATTTTTAAGTAAATGTATACTTTCTCTTCCAAGACTGATGGAATGTCCACTACCAAGTTTTCTGATGAGTTTAACAATGATTTTGTATCTTTTCCTTTGAAATGCTTCCTGAGCCATGTGCCTTAGGAGAGCAGTTAGTGGGACTCTGTAGTACTACAGAGTAGAAATGTTAATGGAAATGTACCACCAGGGGCTCAAAGTCAAACTTAAATGAATCATTCTTTATTATCAGCAAGCTGTAGAGGTTCTAACAAACGTAATGCCCCATAGTAGACATGACGATCAGGAGCTCCCCCGGGGCAGTCCCGTTAGTTATTTTATATACTGCTTACACAGACAAGTTATATTTGCATGATTTACATGATTCATTATTCCTCATTAACGTTTGGTTCCTGCATGTGACCTCATCAATTCCTCATGAGGCTTCTTCTCTACAAGCTAAGACCTTGAAACTGAGTTTTTCCCCTTTTGGTTCCAGTACAACGTTATGGGTGTACTGCCAATTGGTCTGAGGAGGAGGTCACAGTTACCTGCTCAGACCAAGAACGAGTGAGAGGAGATGCTGTGTACAATTCATGGCTAATCTCTTCAGACAAATACAATTTTCCCTCATGAAAGGTACCTGGTCCGGCTGTTAAGGGAGCTCCCAAATTTAGTGTTTGTAGAGTGTTACTAGACAGTGCTGGGTCTATGACATCAGATTGTTGGGTTTGTAGAGTGTTACTAGACAGTGCTGAGTCTATGACATCAGATTGTTGGGTTTGTAGAGTGTTACCAGACAGTGCTGGGTCTATGACATCAGATTGTTGGGTTTGTAGATTGTTACTAGACAGTGGTGAGTCTATGACATCAGATTATAGTGTTTGTGGATTGTTGACAGTGCTGAGACTATGCCGTTATTAGTTATACCCCTAGGGGTTTATGGGAATATTGATGTGAACCAAAGCAGGTAACCTTACAGACAGGGAGCTTGATTGGATAGAGGATAAGGTGTTTTATATGAGAACATTACATTTGAACAATCCCACCTCTCAGCCCAAGCAAATAATCCCCCTACACTCCCCATCCCCTTCAGATGATAGATATAGATAGATCTTCCATACAGATTAGTGATAGGTCTCCCCTTCAGATGATAGATATAGATAGATCTTCCATACAGATTAGTGATAGGTCTCCCCTTCAGATGATAGATATAGATAGATCTCCCATACAGATTAGTGATAGGTCTCCCCTTCAGATGATAGATATAGATAGATCTCCCATACAGATTAGTGATAGGTCTCCCCTACAGATGATAGATATAGATAGGTCTCCCATACAGATTAGTGATAGATCTCCCCTACAGATTTGTGATAGGCCTCCCCTACAGATGATAGATATAGATAGGTCTCCCATACAGATTAGTGATAGATCTCCCCTACAGATTAGTGATAGGTCTCCCCTTCAGATGATAGATATAGATAGGTCTCCCATACAGATTAGTGATAGATCTCCCCTACAGATTAGTGATAGGCCTCCCCTACAGATTAGTGATAGGTCTCCCATACAGATTAGTGATAGATCTCCCCTACAGATTAGTGATAGGTCTCCCCACAGATTAGTGATAGGTCTCCCCTACAGATTAGTGATAGGTCTCCCATACAGATTAGTGATAGATCTCCCCTACAGATTAGTGATAGGTCTCCCCACAGATTAGTGATAGGTCTCCGCTACATAACAGTGATAGATCTCAACTGCAGATTAGTGATAGATCTCCCCTACATATTAGTGATAGATCTCCCCTACAGATTAGTGATAGGTCTCCCCTACAGATTAGTGATAGGCCTCCCCTACAGATTAGTGATAGATCTCCCCTACAGATTAGTGATAGGTCTCCCCACAGATTAGTGATATATCTCCCCTACAGAATGTTATATTTAAAATGGTATAAAACACTTATATGTTTGAGTAATTTTAATTATGGGATATCTGTTCTTTTGAATTTGGCGCCCTGCAATTTCACTGGCTGTTGGCGAGGTGGGAAGCTACCATCCCACATATCCCAGAGAAGTTAAGTAGTTTTTTGGGATATCTGTACTTTATAAAACAATTTATATTTTTGACTACTTTTACTTCACTACATTCCTAAATAAAATAATGTACTTTTACTCCACACATTTTCACTGACACCCAAAAGTACTAGTTACATCAGGAGATGAAAATTGTCAAATTCACGCACTTATCAAGAGAACATCCCTGGCCATCCCTACTGCCTCTGATCTGGCTGATTGTTGGAGTGTGCCCCTGGCTGTCCATATCTTTTAAAAACAAGAAATTGGTGCTGCTTACTTTGCTTAATTAATAGAAGGAATTTTAAAATATTTACATCTACTTTTGATACTTAAATATATTTAGAACCAAATACTTTTAGACTTTTACTCAAGTAGTATTTTACTGGGTGACTTTTACTTTTACTTGAGTAACTTTCTATTAAGGTATCTATACAGCTAACGTCCTGCAGTTCTACACATGTTGCCTGCTGCTGTGTCAGTCAAGTTGCTCTCATCTGGGTCACGGCACCAAATGATGTGGGACATTAGATCCGAAGATTAAGGCAGAGACTTTTTAATTGTGTAATATAAAAACAAGGTTCTAAAGACTGTTGACATCTAATGGAAGCCTTACGAAGTCAATATGACACCATAGACACTGTATATTCGATAGGCAATAAGTTGAAAAACTACAAACCTCAGATTTCCCACTTCCTGGTTGGATTTTCTTCTCAGGTTTCTGCCTGCCATATGAGTTCTGTTATACTCACAGACATCATTCAAACAGTTTTAGAAACTTCAGAGTGTTTTCTATCCAAATCTACAAACATCTACAAACAATATATGCATATTCTAGCCTTTGGGCCTGAGGAGCAGGCAGTTTACTATGGGCACCTTTTTGTCCAAGCTACTCAATACTGCCCCCCAGTCCCAAAGATGTTAAGCAGTACTTCTTACTGAAGTACTCTACACCAGCGTGTGTGTGTGTGTGTGTGGCAAGTATAATGTTACTACATACAGATGTCTCTCATTAGACTTATCATCGATTGCACTCTCCCTTCGTCCCTCCTCCCTCCGTTTCTCCCTCTGTCCTTCTCCCTCCCTTCCCTCCTCTCTTTTCTCAACCCTCACTTGACTAATAAGTGTCAGCTTTAGGTTCCTCTCTCATCTTTCTGTCTCAGACATCACTCGTTCCCCTCCACTCCTCTCCTCCCCTCCCTCTCTCATTCCATCGTCTCTCCATTTCTCATCTCTGATCTTCCCTCTACTCCCTCCAGGTCTCATATCCCTATTGACGTATACAGGCCCTGTGTGTGTAGAAGTGTGTGCATGTGAGAGTAGGACGAACAAAATAGCCAGGCCTCATCTGACCTCAACCCACCACTCCCACTACTTCCACCACTACCACCACTACCACCACTACCACTACAACCACTACAACCACTACTACCACTACTACCACTCCTACCACCATCACCACTACAACCACTACTACCACCACTATCACCACTACAACCACTACTACCACTACTACCACCACTACCACCACTACAACCACTACTACCACCACTACCACTACTACCACCACTACCACCACTACCACCATCACCACTACAACCACTACCACCACTATCACCACTACGACCACTACTACCACCACTACCACCACTACTACCACCACTACCACCACTACCACCACTACCACTACCACCACTACAACCACTACTACCACCACCACTGCTACTACCACCACCACCACTACCACTACCACCACCACCACTACCACCACTACCACCACTACCACCACCACCACTACTACTACAACCACCACTACTACTACAACTACCACCACCACCACCACCACCACTACCACTACCACTACCACTACCACTACCACTACCACTACTACTACTACTACTACAACTACCACTACCACCACCACCACCACCACCACCACCACCACCACTACTACTACTACAACTACCACCACCACCACCACCACTACTACAACTACCACCACCACCACCACCACCACCACCACCACCACTACCACTACCACTACCACTACCACTACCACTACCACTACTACTACTACAACTACCACCACCACTACCATCTCCACCACCTCCACCACCCCCATCACCGACAACATAGCTGAGAGGATACATAAAAATGAATATTAACCTCTTCAAACAGCTCATCTTAACAAGGGGTATTTATGGACTACCAATGAAGAAGAGATGTGTTCTAACAGTCTTCTTCTAATTGAGCTTTTAATTTGAATCAGGAATTGCCTTAAGCTACCATGGCCTGTCTCCTAGCGTAGCTATGGACTTCACAACTATAATATTAACCTTTATATGAATGTGCCTTGAAAATTAGGCCATGAGCACACACACACACACACACAAACACACACACACACACAGACACACACACACACACACACACACACACACACACACACACAGACACACACACACACACACACACACACACACACACACACACACACACACACACACACACACCAATGCTTAAGAACTCAGGGAGTGTGAAATTACTATGACGCAATTGCCAGTGTTTGAAAGTGAGAAGTATATTCTTCCTAAAAAAGGTGTGTGTGTGTGTGTGTGTGTGTGTGTGTGTGTGTGTGTGTGCGAAAGCGAGGCACATTTAATTGTTATTAGAATGTAGAGTAATATTACAGGACAGTGTCATAGAGAAAGACACATTAGACTGTTGAAACATCCGTGAAATCTGTTAACTGTCAATATGAACACTACAACACTGTTGAAACGTCTGTCAATATGAACACTACAACACTGTTGAAACGTCTGTCAATATGAACACTACAACACTGTTGAAACGTCTGTCAATATGAACACTACAACACTGTTGAAACGTCTGTCAATATGAACACTACAACACTGTTGAAACGTCTGTCAATATGAACACTATATTACACTGTTGAAACGTCTGTCAATATGAACACTACAACACTGTTGAAACGTCTGTCAATATGAACACTACAACACTGTTGAAACGTCTGTCAATATGAACACTACATTACACTGTCAATATGAACACTACATTACACTGTTGAAACGTCTGTCAGTATGAACACTACAACACTGTTGAAACGTCTGTCAATATGAACACTACAACACTGTTGAAACGTCTGTCAATATGAACACTACAACACTGTTGAAACGTCTGTCAATATGAACACTACAACACTGTTGAAACGTCTGTCAATATGAACACTACAACACTGTTGAAACGTCTGTCAATATGAACACTACAACACTGTTGAAACATCTGTCAGTATGAACACTACAACACTGTTGAAACGTCTGTCAATATGAACACTACATTACACTGTTGAAACATCTGTCAAATGGGTTCTTTGTCAACTGTCAATATGCACGTACAAAACATGTCTATTAAAAGACTGAATAAGTGTCTATGAAGGGAAATACTGTAGAGTGTATCTTAGATGGATGAGGGATGGAAGGAGGAAGGGAGGAAGAGTATTTCCTTGAAGAAGGGGGGCTGAGAAAGAGGTATAGTATGTTCATACCAACAAAACACATGTATCAGCATGAACCTTGTATCTAAAGTAGTATTTTAATGGCCAGGATCCAGAACATGGATTAAACTTACTACTGAACGACAGAAACCCAATCTCCATATAAAGTGCTTTTTAGGACTAGGCTTAGTCTGTGTCCAAGGAAACTGGCCCGAAGTTTAAAATACATCTATTGAAGTATATCCATGCCAGTATATAGGACGATGGAGGTGGAACGTTAACTTAAAGGCCCAGTCCGAAGTTTAAAATACATCTATTGAAGTATATCCATGCCAGTATACAGGACGATGGAGGTGGAACGTTAACTTAAAGGCCCAGTCCGTAACTTGACGAAGAACAAAACATCTGTGAATATCCCAGCGGCACCTTTAACGGTAAGTAGAGTGGCAGTAAAAGCTGGAGGGTCTAACTTGGCAACGTTTTCAAAACAGTATTTCATATCTAACTAACGCACCGCCGGGAAAGTTGATATATACTTGCAAATCCTTTCAGAGCTAAAAAAAATGTGACAAATTGCCAGATGCTTACTCTCCGAAGCGAAATAAGAAGTCAAATTAATGCAAATCCTGTGTGACTATGGCTCAAAGAGGAGACCACTAATGTAACACTATTATTAATACATAACTACCCTAATATCACCATCCAGCAGGATCTACATCACTAATATCACCAACCAGCAGGTTCTACATCACTAATATCACCATCCAGCAGGTTCTACATCACTAATATCACCATCCAGCAGGATCTACATCACTAATATCACCATCCAGCAGGATCTACATCACTACAATAATATCACCATCCAGCAGGTTCTACATCACTAATATCACCATCCAGCAGGATCTACATCACTACACTAATATCACCATCCAGCAGGTTCTACATCACTAATATCACCATCCAGCAGGATCTACATCACTACACTAATATCACTATCCAGTAGGTTCTACATCACTAATATCACCATCCAGCAGGTTCTACATCACTAATATCACCATCCAGCAGGTTCTACATCACTAATATCACCATCCAGCAGGATCTACATCACAAATATCACCATCCAGCAGGTTCTACATCACAAATATCACCATCCAGCAGGTTCTACATCACTAATATCACCATCCAGTAGGTTATACATCACTACACTAATATCACCATCCAGTAGGTTCTACATCACTAATATCACCATCCAGTAGGTTATACATCACTACACTAATATCACCATCCAGCAGGTTCTACATCACAAATATCACCATCCAGCAGGTTCTACATCACTAATATCACCATCCAGTAGGTTATACATCACTACCCTAATATCACCATCCAGCAGGATCTACATCACTACAATAATATCACCATCCAGCAGGTTCTACATCACTAATATCACCATCCAGCAGGATCTACATCACTACACTAATATCACCATCCAGCAGGTTCTACATCACTAATATCACCATCCAGCAGGATCTACATCACAAATATCACCATCCAGCAGGTTCTACATCACAAATATCACCATCCAGCAGGATCTACATCACTACAATAATATCACCATCCAGCAGGATCTACATCACAAATATCACCATCCAGCAGGATCTACATCACTAATATCACCATCCAGCAGGATCTACATCACTACCCTAATATCACCATCCAGTAGGTTCTACATCACTAATATCACCATCCAGCAGGATCTACATCACTACACTAATATCACCATCCAGTAGGTTCTACATCACTAATATCACCATCCAGCAGGTTCTACATCACTACACTAATATCACCATCCAGTAGGTTCTACATCACTAATATCACCATCCAGCAGGTTCTACATCACTACACTAATATCACCATCCAGTAGGTTCTACATCACTAATATCACCATCCAGCAGGTTCTACATCACTACACTAATATCACCATCCAGTAGGTTCTACATCACTACACAAATATCACCATCCAGCAGGATCTACATCACTACACTAATATCACCATCCAGTAGGTTCTACATCACTAATATCACCATCCAGCAGGTTCTACATCACTACACTAATATCACCATCCAGCAGGTTCTACATCACTAATATCACCATCCAGCAGGTTCTACATCACTACACTAATATCACCATCCAGCAGGTTCTACATCACTAATATCACCATCCAGCAGGTTCTACATCACTACACTAATATCACCATCCAGCAGGTTCTACATCACTACACTAATATCACTATCCAGTAGGTTCTACATCACTAATATCACCATCCAGCAGGTTCTACATCACTACACTAATATCACCATCCAGCAGGTTCTACATCACTACACTAATATCACTATCCAGTAGGTTCTACATCACTAATATCACCATCCAGCTGGTTCTACATCACTACACTAATATCACCATCCAGCAGGTTCTACATCACTACACTAATATCACCATCCAGCAGGATCTACATCACTACACTAATATCACCATCCAGCAGGATCTACATCACTACACTAATATCACCATCCAGCAGGTTCTACATAACTACACTAATATCACCATCCAGCAGGTTCTACATAACTACCCTAATATCACCATCCAGCAGGATCTACATCACTACACTAATATCACTATCCAGTAGGTTCTACATCACTAATATCACCATCCAGCAGGTTCTACATCACTACACTAATATCACCATCCAGCAGGATCTACATCACAAATATCACCATCCAGCAGGATCTACATCACTACACTAATATCACCATCCAGCAGGATCTACATCACAAATATCACCATCCAGTAGGTTCTACATCACTACACTAATATCACCATCCAGCAGGATCTACATCACAAATATCACCATCCAGCAGGATCTACATCACTACACTAATATCACCATCCAGCAGGATCTACATCACAAATATCACCATCCAGTAGGTTCTACATCACTACACTAATATCACCATCCAGCAGGTTCTACATCACTAATATCACCATCCAGCAGGTTCTACATCACTACACTAATATCACCATCCAGCAGGTTCTACATCACTAATATCACCATCCAGCAGGTTCTACATCACTAATATCACCATCCAGCAGGATCTACATTACTACACTAATATCACCATCCAGCAGGTTCTACATCACTAATATCACCATCCAGTAGGTTCTACATCACTACACTAATATCACCATCCAGCAGGTTCTACATCACTACACTAATATCACCATCCAGCAGGTTCTACATCACTAATATCACCATCCAGCAGGTTCTACATCACTAATATCACCATCCAGTAGGTTCTACATCACTACACTAATATCACCATCCAGCAGGTTCTACATCACTAATATCACCATCCAGCAGGTTCTACATCACTAATATCACCATCCAGCAGGATCTACATCACTACACTAATATCACCATCCAGCAGGTTCTACATCACTAATATCACCATCCAGCAGGTTCTACATCACTAATATCACCATCCAGCAGGATCTACATCACTACACTAATATCACCATCCAGCAGGTTCTACATCACTAATATCACCATCCAGCAGGTTCTACATCACTAATATCACCATCCAGCAGGTTCTACATCACTAATATCACCATCCAGCTGGTTCTACATCACTACACTAATATCACCATCCAGCAGGTTCTACATCACTACACTAATATCACCATCCAGCAGGTTCTACATCACTAATATCACCATCCAGCAGGTTCTACATCACTAATATCACCATCCAGCAGGTTCTACATCACTAATATCACCATCCAGCAGGTTCTACATCACTACACTAATATCACCATCCAGCAGGTTCTACATCACTACACTAATATCACCATCCAGCAGGATCTACATCACTACACTAATATCACCATCCAGCAGGATCTGCATCACTAATATCACCATCCAGTAGGTTCTACATCACTACAATAATATCACCATCCAGTAGGTTCTACATCACTACACTAATATCACCATCCAGCAGGATCTACATCACAAATATCACCATCCATCTGGTTCTACATCACTACACTAATATCACCATCCAGGAGGTTCTACATCACTACCCTAATATCAACATACAGGAGGTTCTACATCACTAATATCACCATCCAGGAGGTTCTACATCACTAATATCACCATCCAGGAGGTTCTACATCACTAATATCACCATCCAGGAGGTTCTACATCACTAATATCACCATCCAGGAGGTTCTACATCACTAATATCACCATCCAGCTGGTTCTACATCACTAATAACACCATCCAGCAGGTTCTACATCACTACACTAATATCACCAAATCCTGTGTGACTATGGCTCAAAGAGGAGACCACTAATGTAACACTATTATTAATACATAACTACCCTAATATCACCATCCAGCTGGTTCTACATCACTAATATCACCATCCAGCAGGTTCTACATCACTAATATATCCATCCAGCAGGTTCTACATCACTACACTAATATCACCATCCAGGAGGTTCTACATCACTACCCTAATATCACCATCCAGCAGGTTCTACATCACTACACTAATATCACCATCCAGCAGGTTCTACATCACTACACTAATATCACCATCCAGCAGGTTCTACATAACTACCCTAATATCACCATCCAGCAGGTTCTACATCACTACACTAATATCACCATCCAGCAGGTTCTACATTACTACACTAATATCACCATCCAGTAGGTTCTACATCACTAATATCACCATCCAGCAGGTTCTACATCACTACACTAATATCACCAACCAGGAGGTTCTACATCACTAATATCACCATCCAGCAGGTTCTACATAACTACCCTAATATCACCATCCAGGAGGTTCTACATCACTAATATCACCATCCAGCAGGTTCTACATTACTACACTAATATCACCATCCAGCAGGTTCTACATCACAAATATCACCATCCAGCAGGTTCTACATTACTACACTAATATCACCATCCAGCAGGTTCTACATCACTAATATCACCATCCAGCAGGTTCTACATCACTACACTAATATCACCATCCAGTAGGTTCTACATCACTACACTAATATCACCATCCAGTAGGTTCTACATCACTACACTAATACCACCATCCAGTAGGTTCTACATAACTACCCTAATATCACCATCCAGTAGGTTCTACATCACTACACTAATATCACCATCCAGCAGGTTCTACATCACTACACTAATATCACCATCCAGTAGGTTCTACATCACTACACTAATATCACCATCCAGTAGGTTCTACATCACTAATATCACCATCCAGCAGGTTCTACATCACTACACTAATATCACCATCCAGGAGGTTCTACATCACTACACTAATATCACCATCCAGCAGGTTCTACATAACTACCCTAATATCACCATCCAGCAGGTTCTACATCACTACACTAATATCACCATCCAGCAGGTTCTACATAACTACCCTAATATCACCATCCAGCAGGTTCTACATAACTACCCTAATATCACCATCCAGCAGGTTCTACATTACTACACTAATATCACCATCCAGTAGGTTCTACATCACTAATATCACCATCCAGCAGGTTCTACATCACTAATATCACCATCCAGCAGGTTCTACATCACTACACTAATATCACCATCCAGTAGGTTCTACATCACTACACTAATATCACCATCCAGTAGGTTCTACATCACTAATATCACCATCCAGCAGGTTCTACATCACTACACTAATATCACCATCCAGTAGGTTCTACATCACTACACTAATATCACCATCCAGCAGGTTCTACATAACTACCCTAATATCACCATCCAGCAGGTTCTACATTACTACACTAATATCACCATCCAGCAGGTTCTACATCACTACACTAATATCACCATCCAGCAGGTTCTACATTACTAATATCACCATCCAGTAGGTTCTACATCACTAATATCACCATCCAGCAGGTTCTACATCACTACACTAATATCACCATCCAGTAGGTTCTACATCACTACACTAATATCACCATCCAGCAGGTTCTACATCACTAATATCACCATCCAGGAGGTTCTACATCACTAATATCACCATCCAGCTGGTTCTACATCACTAATAACACCATCCAGCAGGTTCTACATCACTAATATCACCATCCAGCAGGTTCTACATCACTAATATCACCATCCAGCAGGTTCTACATCACTACACTAATATCACCATCCAGGAGGTTCTACATCACTACACTAATATCACCATCCAGCAGGTTCTACATAACTACCCTAATATCACCATCCAGGAGGTTCTACATCACTACACTAATATCACCATCCAGCAGGTTCTACATAACTACCCTAATATCACCATCCAGCAGGTTCTACATCACTACACTAATATCACCATCCAGCAGGTTCTACATCACTACACTAATATCACCATCCAGTAGGTTCTACATCACTACACTAATATCACCATCCAGTAGGTTCTACATCACTACACTAATATCACCATCCAGCAGGTTCTACATCACTAATATCACCATCCAGCAGGTTCTACATCACTACACTAATATCACCATCCAGCAGGATCTACATCACTACACTAATATCACCATCCAGCAGGATCTACATCACTACACTAATATCACCATCCAGCAGGATCTACATCACAAATATCACCATCCAGTAGGTTCTACATCACTACACTAATATCACCATCCAGCAGGTTCTACATCACTAATATCACCATCCAGCAGGATCTACATCACTAATATCACCATCCAGCAGGTTCTACATCACTAATATCACCATCCAGCAGGTTCTACATCACTAATATCACCATCCAGCAGGATCTACATCACTACACTAATATCACCATCCAGTAGGTTCTACATCACTACACTAATATCACCATCCAGCAGGTTCTACATCACTAATATCACCATCCAGCAGGTTCTACATCACTAATATCACCATCCAGCAGGATCTACATCACTACACTAATATCACCATCCAGCAGGATCTGCATCACTAATATCACCATCCAGTAGGTTCTACATCACTACAATAATATCACCATCCAGTAGGTTCTACATGACTACACTAATATCACCATCCAGCAGGATCTACATCACAAATATCACCATCCATCTGGTTCTACATCACTACACTAATATCACCATCCAGGAGGTTCTACATCACTACCCTAATATCAACATACAGGAGGTTCTACATCACTAATATCACCATCCAGGAGGTTCTACATCACTAATATCACCATCCAGGAGGTTCTACATCACTAATATCACCATCCAGGAGGTTCTACATCACTAATATCACCATCCAGGAGGTTCTACATCACTAATATCACCATCCAGCAGGTTCTACATCACTAATATCACCATCCAGCAGGTTCTACATCACTAATATCACCATCCAGTAGGTTCTACATCACTACACTAATATCACCATCCAGCAGGATCTGCATCACTAATATCACCATCCAGCAGGTTCTACATCACTACACTAATATCACCATCCAGCAGGATCTACATCACTACACTAATATCACCATCCAGCAGGATCTACATCACAAATATCACCATCCAGTAGGTTCTACATCACTACACTAATATCACCATCCAGCAGGTTCTACATCACTAATATCACCATCCAGCAGGATCTACATCACTAATATCACCATCCAGCAGGTTCTACATCACTAATATCACCATCCAGCAGGTTCTACATCACTAATATCACCATCCAGCAGGTTCTACATCACTAATATCACCATCCAGCAGGATCTACATCACTACACTAATATCACCATCCAGCAGGATCTGCATCACTAATATCACCATCCAGTAGGTTCTACATCACTACAATAATATCACCATCCAGTAGGTTCTACATCACTACACTAATATCACCATCCAGCAGGATCTACATCACAAATATCACCATCCATCTGGTTCTACATCACTACACTAATATCACCATCCAGGAGGTTCTACATCACTACCCTAATATCAACATACAGGAGGTTCTACATCACTAATATCACCATCCAGGAGGTTCTACATCACTAATATCACCATCCAGGAGGTTCTACATCACTAATATCACCATCCAGGAGGTTCTACATCACTAATATCACCATCCAGGAGGTTCTACATCACTAATATCACCATCCAGCTGGTTCTACAGCACTAATAACACCATCCAGCAGGTTCTACATCACTACACTAATATCACCAAATCCTGTGTGACTATGGCTCAAAGAGGAGACCACTAATGTAACACTATTATTAATACATAACTACCCTAATATCACCATCCAGCAGGATCTACATCACAAATATCACCATCCAGCAGGATCTACATCACAAATATCACCATCCAGCAGGATCTACATCACTACACTAATATCACCATCCAGTAGGTTCTACATCACTAATATCACCATCCAGCAGGTTCTACATCACTACACTAATATCACCAACCAGCAGGTTCTACATCACAAATATCACCATCCAGCAGGTTCTACATCACTACACTAATATCACCATCCAGCAGGTTCTACATCACTAATATCACCATCCAGCAGGTTCTACATCACTACCCTAATATCACCATCCAGCAGGTTCTACATCACTAATATCACCATCCAGCAGGTTCTACATCACTAATATCACCATCCAGCAGGTTCTACATCACTAATATCACCATCCAGCAGGTTCTACATCACTACCCTAATATCACCATCCAGCAGGTTCTACATCACTAATATCACCATCCAGCAGGTTCTACATCACTACACTAATATCACCATCCAGGAGGTTCTACATCACTACACTAATATCACCATCCAGCAGGTTCTACATAACTACCCTAATATCACCATCCAGCAGGTTCTACATCACTACACTAATATCACCATCCAGCAGGTTCTACATTACTACACTAATATCACCATCCAGTAGGTTCTACATCACTAATATCACCATCCAGCAGGTTCTACATCACTACACTAATATCACCATCCAGGAGGTTCTACATCACTAATATCACCATCCAGCAGGTTCTACATAACTACCCTAATATCACCATCCAGCAGGTTCTACATTACTACACTAATATCACCATCCAGCAGGTTCTACATCACTAATATCACCATCCAGCAGGTTCTACATCACTACACTAATATCACCATCCAGTAGGTTCTACATCACTACACTAATATCACCATCCAGTAGGTTCTACATCACTACACTAATATCACCATCCAGTAGGTTCTACATAACTACCCTAATATCACCATCCAGTAGGTTCTACATCACTACACTAATATCACCATCCAGTAGGTTCTACATCACTACACTAATATCACCATCCAGTAGGTTCTACATCACTAATATCACCATCCAGCAGGTTCTACATCACTACACTAATATCACCATCCAGGAGGTTCTACATCACTACACTAATATCACCATCCATCAGGTTCTACATCACTACAATAATATCACCATCCAGCAGGTTCTACATCACTACACTAATATCACCATCCATCAGGTTCTACATCACTACAATAATATCACCATCCAGCAGGTTCTACATCACTACACTAATATCACCATCCAGTAGGTTCTACATCACTAATATCACCATCCAGTAGGTTCTACATAACTACCCTAATATCACCATCCAGTAGGTTCTACATCACTACACTAATATCACCATCCAGCAGGTTCTACATCACTACACTAATATCACCATCCAGTAGGTTCTACATCACTACACTAATATCACCATCCAGTAGGTTCTACATCACTACACTAATATCACCATCCAGTAGGTTCTACATCACTAATATCACCATCCAGCAGGTTCTACATCACTACACTAATATCACCATCCAGTAGGTTCTACATCACTACACTAATATCACCATCCAGTAGGTTCTACATCACTACACTAATATCACCATCCAGTAGGTTCTACATAACTACCCTAATATCACCATCCAGTAGGTTCTACATCACTACACTAATATCACCATCCAGCAGGTTCTACATCACTACACTAATATCACCATCCAGTAGGTTCTACATCACTACACTAATATCACCATCCAGTAGGTTCTACATCACTAATATCACCATCCAGCAGGTTCTACATCACTACACTAATATCACCATCCAGGAGGTTCTACATCACTACACTAATATCACCATCCAGTAGGTTCTACATCACTACACTAATATCACCATCCAGTAGGTTCTACATCACTAATATCACCATCCAGTAGGTTCTACATAACTACCCTAATATCACCATCCAGTAGGTTCTACATCACTACACTAATATCACCATCCAGCAGGTTCTACATCACTACACTAATATCACCATCCAGTAGGTTCTACATCACTACACTAATATCACCATCCAGTAGGTTCTACATCACTACACTAATATCACCATCCAGTAGGTTCTACATCACTAATATCACCATCCAGTAGGTTCTACATCACTACACTAATATCACCATCCAGTAGGTTCTACATAACTACCCTAATATCACCATCCAGTAGGTTCTACATCACTACACTAATATCACCATCCAGCAGGTTCTACATCACTACACTAATATCACCATCCAGTAGGTTCTACATCACTACACTAATATCACCATCCAGTAGGTTCTACATCACTAATATCACCATCCAGCAGGTTCTACATCACTACACTAATATCACCATCCAGGAGGTTCTACATCACTACACTAATATCACCATCCAGCAGGTTCTACATAACTACCCTAATATCACCATCCAGCAGGTTCTACATAACTACACTAATATCACCATCCAGCAGGTTCTACATTACTACACTAATATCACCATCCAGTAGGTTCTACATCACTAATATCACCATCCAGCAGGTTCTACATCACTAATATCACCATCCAGCAGGTTCTACATCACTACACTAATATCACCATCCAGTAGGTTCTACATCACTACACTAATATCACCATCCAGTAGGTTCTACATCACTAATATCACCATCCAGCAGGTTCTACATCACTACACTAATATCACCATCCAGTAGGTTCTACATCACTACACTAATATCACCATCCAGCAGGTTCTACATAACTACCCTAATATCACCATCCAGCAGGTTCTACATCACTACACTAATATCACCATCCAGCAGGTTCTACATCACTAATATCACCATCCAGCAGGTTCTACATTACTACACTAATATCACCATCCAGCAGGTTCTACATCACTACACTAATATCACCATCCAGCAGGTTCTACATTACTAATATCACCATCCAGTAGGTTCTACATCACTAATATCACCATCCAGCAGGTTCTACATCACTACACTAATATCACCATCCAGTAGGTTCTACATCACTACACTAATATCACCATCCAGCAGGTTCTACATAACTACACTAATATCACCATCCAGTAGGTTCTACATCACTACAATAATACCACCATCCAGTAGGTTCTACATCACTACACTAATATCACCATCCAGTAGGTTCTACATCACTACACTAATATCACCATCCAGTAGGTTCTACATCACTACACTAATATCACCATCCAGTAGGTTCTACATCACTACACTAATATCACCATCCAGTAGGTTCTACATAACTACCCTAATATCACCATCCAGCAGGTTCTACATCACTACACTAATATCACCATCCAGTAGGTTCTACATCACTAATATCATCATCCAGCAGGTTCTACATCACTAATATCACCATCCAGTAGGTTCTACATCACTACACTAATATCACCATCCAGTAGGTTCTACATCACTAATATCATCATCCAGCAGGTTCTACATCACTAATATCACCATCCAGTAGGTTCTACATCACTACACTAATATCACCATCCAGTAGGTTATAACATCACTACACTAATATCACCATCCAGCAGGTTCTACATCACTAATATCACCATCCAGCTGGTTCTACATCACTACACTAATATCACCATCCAGTAGGTTCTACATAACTACCCTAATATCACCATCCAGCAGGTTCTACATCACTAATATCACCATCCAGCTGGTTCTACATCACTACACTAATATCACCATCCAGTAGGTTCTACATCACTACACTAATATCACCATCCAGTAGGTTCTAGGGATGCAATTTGGATTGCGAGAGGGGGAGAGAGAGACAGAGAGAGAGAGAGAGACAGACAGAGAGAGAGAGAGAGACAAACAGAGAGAGAGATGGAGAGAGAGAGAGGGAGAGAGAGAGAGAGATGCAGAGAGAGATGCAGAGAGAAAAACACCACAGTCAGTTTGATGTCTTATCCAGAACCACATACAGTCAGTTGGATGCCTTATCCAGAGCCACATTCTGTCAGTGCATTGGAATATGTTAGGGTAAGACGAACACATGTCACAGTCAAGTGTGACTGTGACATGCAGCTATTATTGTATTGTTTATTGTATTTGTTCTCTGCAGGGGGTTAGAGTGAGGATCTGATCTGAGGGGGATATTGTGACCTCTCTTCCTCCTCCTCTACTCCACTCTTCCTCTTCCTCTCTTCCTCTCCGCTCCTCCTTCTCTCCTCCTCTCTTCCTCTTCATCTCTTCCTCCTCCTCTCGTCCACCTCCTCTCCTCTTCCTCTCTTCCTCCTCCTCTTCCACTCTTCCTCTCCTCCTTCTCTCCTCCTCTCTTCCTCTTCCTCTCATCCCCTCTTCCTCACCTCTCCTCCTCTCTTCCTCTTCCTCTCTTTCTCCTCCTCTGTTCCTCCCTTCCTCTCTTCCTCCTCCTCTCTTTCTCCTCCTCTTCCTCTCTTCCCATTCCTCTTCTTCCTCCTTTCTTACTTTTCCTCTCGTCCTCTTCCTCTTCCTCCTCCTCTCTTCCTCCTCCTCTCCTCCTCTTCCTCTTCCTCTTTTCCTCCTCCACTCTTCCTCCTCCTCTTCATATCTTCCTCTTCCCCTCTTCCTCTTCCTCTCTTCATCTATTCCTCCTCCTCTCGCCCTCTTCCTCTCTTCATCTATTAACCCCATCACTGAACCTTTCATTTAGTTAGCACTGTGTGTGTGTGTGTGTGTCTGTGTGTGTGTTAACTACAGGGCCTACAGAGTGTTATTAAATGAGGTTAACAGGGTCAGTGTGTGTTAGGACTCTTGCAGAACTCTAATGACAAGAGAGTGACTTAAAGGTTTTGGTAAGGAATTACATAAGGGGTTATAGCAGGTCGTAGGGTGACATAAGCATATCATAAGAGTTTGTAAGCAGTGGGGTAGTAGAGGGTAAACCCATTGAATGTCTAGGGAGGGTTACTTTACTCACCGCTGATGGTGATCCCCGTTTACCCACCTACGTTTGTAAGGGTTCGTAAGGGTTACATAAGGGGTTATAGCAGGTCGTAGGGTGACATAAGCATATCATAAGAGTTTGTAAGCAGTGGGGTAGTAGAGGGTAAACCCATTGAATGTCTAGGGAGGGTTACTTTACTCACCGCTGATGGTGATCCCCGTTTACCCACCTACGTTTGTAAGGGTTCGTAAGGGTTACATAAGGGGTTATAGCAGGTCGTAGGGTGACATAAGCATATCATAAGAGTTTGTAAGCAGTGGGGTAGTAGAGGGTAAACCCATTGAATGTCTAGGGAGGGTTACTTTACTCACCACTGATGGTGATCCCCGTTTACCCACCTACGTTTGTAAGGGTTCGTAAGGGTTACATAAGGGCTTATGGCAGGTCATAGGGTGACATAAGAGCAGCACAAGAGCTCATAAGGGTAAGATAAAGGATTACAGTAAGTCGTAGGGTGACACAAGGATGTTGTCTGGAGGGCTGAACGACAGTTAAAAAACAACCCTCTACTGCTGTTTGTCTAATGATGTTCTCTATAAGACACACAAGCACGCACACACACACACACACACTACACACTACACACTACACACACACACACACCTACCTATGTCCATATAGGTGTAATAAGGTTAAGGTCTAGGGTTCCAGGCTCCAGGGCTCGTCTTCACAGGAAGTTGAATCACCTATCGATCCTGTCTCCAGTTATTAGGAAACAAAATAATCACACAACCATTGATCTCTCTGTCTTTAAAACACAGGCTAATTCCTGCTATGGGCTCTGTGTGTGTGTGTGTGTGTGTGTGTGTGTGTGTGTGTGCGTGAGAGTTTGAGTGTGTGTGTGTGTGTGTGTGTAGGTGTGTGCATGTGTGCGTGTGTGCGTGCGCGAGAGTTTGTGTGTGTGTGTATGTGTTTTCTAAGGGGAACATTTGACATCATTGTTGCTGGGCGGTACATTTTATCTCTTGCACAACAGGTCCTTTAGTTCTGTAGTTACTGTAGGAATAGTCCTGTAGTTTTATTGTTACCGTAGGAACAGTCCGATAGACCCAGTCCTTGTTTAGTAGAACGTTCGCCTGTAGAGAAAACAACCTGTGGTTACCTAGGTTACCCCATTGACTCACAACTTGACCCTTTTCAAATGCAATATTCTTGTTGTCTGCTTGTTTTAGTCAATTACAAAACTACATTAAAGAAATACAGTCCTAAAGTTACCATAGGAACAGTAAGAACAGTCCTAAAGTTACCGTAGGAACAGTAAGAACAGTCCTAAAGTTACCATAGGAACAGTAAGAACAGTCCTAAAGTTACCGTAGGAACAGTAAGAACAGTCCTATAGTTACCGTAGGAACAGTAAGAACAGTCCTATAGTTACCGTAGGAACAGTAGGAACAGTCCTATAGTTACCGTAGGAACAACAGGAACAGTCCTATAGTTACCATAGGAACAGTAAGAACAGTCCTATAGTTACCGTAGGAACAGTAGGAACAGTCCTAAAGTTACCGTAGGAACAGTAAGAACAGTCCTATAGTTACCGTAGGAACAGTAGGAACAGTCCTATAGTTACCGTAGGAACAACAGGAACAGTCCTATAGTTACCATAGGAACAGTAAGAACAGTCCTATAGTTACCGTAGGAACAGTAGGAACAGTCCTAAAGTTACCGTAGGAACAGTAGGAACAGTCCTAAAGTTACCGTAGGAACAATAGGAACAGTCCTATAGTTACCGTAGGAACAGTAAGAACAGTCCTATAGTTACCGTAGGAACAGTCCTATAGTTATCGTAGGAACAATAGGAACAGTCCTAAAGTTACCGTAGGAACAGTAAGAACAGTCCTATAGTTACCGTAGGAACAGTAGGAACAGTCCTATAGTTACCGTAGGAACAATAGGAACAGTCCTAAAGTTACCGTAGGAACAGTAAGAACAGTCCTAAAGTTACCGTAGGAACAGTAAGAACAGTCCTAAAGTTACCGTAGGAACAGTAGGAACAGTCCTAAAGTTACCATAGGAACAG
Source organism: Oncorhynchus mykiss (assembly GCF_057628025.1). Classification (NCBI taxonomy): domain Eukaryota; kingdom Metazoa; phylum Chordata; class Actinopteri; order Salmoniformes; family Salmonidae; genus Oncorhynchus; species Oncorhynchus mykiss. The sequence continues at coordinate 9,763,407 of NC_143034.1, forward strand.
TAGGAACAGTCCTAAAGTTACCATAGGAACAGTAGGAACAGTCCTAAAGTTACCGTAGGAACAGTAAGAACAGTCCTATAGTTACCGTAGGAACAGTAGGAACAGTCCTATAGTTACCGTAGGAACAATAGGAACAGTCCTAAAGTTACCATAGGAACAGTCCTAAAGTTACCGTGGGAACAGTAAGAACAGTCCTAAAGTTACCGTAGGAACAGTAAGAACAGTCCTATAGTTACCGTAGGAACAGTCAGCAACTGGATGACCTGAGAACAGAGGAACTAGAATCTTGATTGACAGCTGCTCTGTGTTACGTGTCTGTTTCTAAAGTCCCCCACTTCCTCTAACGCTCTACGTCTCATTTCAATACCAAAACATCTACAAAGACCATCCCCAAGGCCTCTGAAGACAACAAACCAAATGGAACCCTGCTTCCTAAATAGTGCACTACTTTTTGACCAAGGACCATGAAGAAAATGGTGCCATTTGGGATGTAGACTTGGTTCATAGTCTCCTGAGGCCTTGGATGTTCTGTGTAGAAAACTCTTTGTTGCTTTTAGGAGACGAAAATCCCTCCATAAGCAGTGTTGTTTTAATTCCTTCTTTCTTCCTCTTTAACCAAAATGTGTTTATTGTTTAAAAACACACGTTGCTTATTTATTGTTAAAAACATGTTACCAAGGAGACAGTAAACAAGTATTCCTATTGTCTATTTCCATTGTCTTCTAAGAGTTGCTGAACATGTCTCTCAGTGTCTGTTGTATTTGACTGACTCAACAACTCAGTGGATTGTCAAGCTTCTGTTAAGCTTCTGTCAAGCTTCTGTCAAGCTTCTGTCAAGCTTCTGTTAAGCTTCTGTCAAGCTTCTGTCAAGCTTCTGTCAAGCTTCTGTTAAGCTTCTGTCAAGCTTCTGTCAAGCTTCTGTTAAGATTCTGTCAAGCTTCTGTCAAGCTTCTGTCAAGCTTCTGTTAAGATTCTGTCAAGCTTCTGTTAAGGTTCTGTTAAGGTTCTTGATGACAGTGTATGCAAATCAAATTTCAAATCAAATTTATTTATATAGCCCTTCGTACATCAGCTGATATCTCAAAGTGCTGTACAGAAACCCAGCCTAAAACCCCAAACAGCAAGCAATGCAGGTGTAGAAGCACGGTGGCTAGGAAAAACTCCCTAGAAAGGCCCAAACCTAGGAAGAAACCTAGAGAGGAACCAGGCTATGTGGGGTGGCCGGTCCTCTTCTGGCTGTGCCGGGTGGAGATTATAACAGAACATGGCCAAGATGTTCAAATGTTCAGAAATGACCAGCATGGTCAAATAATAATAATCACAGGCAGAACAATTGAAACTGGAGCAGCAGCACGGCCAGGTGGACTGGGGACAGCAAGGAGTCATCATGCCAGGTAGTCCTGGGCATGGTCCTAGGGCTCAGGTCCTCCGAGAGAGAGAAAGAAAGATAGAGAGAAAGAGAGAGAGCATACTTCAATTCACACAGGACACCGGATAGGACACAAATACACATCATGTATTGACTTATTTTAAACATGTAAGGCATAGATACACATTCTACATACACATTCCAGAATCATTTAGTTCTAAATGAACACAATTATTTTGTTAATGTTCAAACAAGTTGGCCATATTTAAAACCTTTCCACTTGTGTACATTTACTGTGCCTCCCAATACCTAGAATGTCGTATTCAAATCTGCAGCTAAAAATCCTAATTGAAAGCTTTTGGTCCCAAATGGCACTCATAGTAGTGGAATACGTAGCGGAATAAGTAGAGGAATAAGTAGTGGAATATGTAGCGGAATACGTAGTGGAATACGTCATGGAATTTATAGTGGAATTAGTAATGGAATATGTAGTGGAATAAGTAGTGGAATACGTAGTGGAATACATAGCATGATTAGTAGTGGAATAAGTAATGGAATACGTTGTGGAATATGTAGCACAATTAGTTGTGGGAAAAGTTTTGGAATACGTAGTGGAATTAGTTGTGTAATAAGTAGTGGAATACATCATGGAATAAGTAGTGGAATAAGTTGTGGAATACATTGTGGAATAAGTAATGGAATATGCAGCGGAATACGTAACAGAATCAGTTGTGCAATAAGTTGTGGAATTAGTAGTGGAATACATAGTGGAATAAGTAGTGGAATAAGTAGTGCAATACATAGTGGAATAATTAGTGGAACAAGGTTCCATTTGGTAGCCATCCAGAGTATTAGACGCTCTGGGTGTGTCATGACAGTGTGTCTGAGACGCCTGATGTACGTGCTCTCAGTCTGTCTGTCTGTCTGTGGACAGCTTTCACTTCTTACAGCAGATGGCTTAGCAGGGCACATCTGCAGGCACAGCTGACACCGCTGAGAGGAAGAGAGAGAGAGAGCGAGAGAGAGAGAGAAAGAGAGACAGAGAGACAGAGAGACAGAGAGACAGAGAGACAGAGAGAGAGAGAGAGAGAGAGAGAGAGAAATATATATAGAGATATATATATAGGGAGATAAATATATATAGAGAGAAATATATATATATATATATATATATATATATATATATATATATATATATATAGAGAGAGAGAGAGAGAGAGAGAGAGAGAGAGAGAGAGAGAGAGAGAGAGAGAGAGAGAGAGAGAGAGATACATACAGTGCCTTGCGAAAGTATTCGGCCCCCTTGAACTTTGCGACCTTTTGACACATTTCAGGCTTCAAACATAAAGATATAAAACTGTATTTTTTTGTGAAGAATCAACAACAAGTGGGACACAATCATGAAGTGGAACGACATTTATTGGATATTTCAAACTTTTTTAACAAATCAAAAACTGAAAAATTGGGCGTGCAAAATTATTCAGCCCCTTTACTTTCAGTGCAGCAAACTCTCTCCAGAAGTTCAGTGAGGATCTCTGAATGATCCAATGTTGACCTAAATGACTAATGATGATAAATACAATCCACATGTGTGTAATCAAGTCTCCGTATAAATGCACCTGCACTGTGATAGTCTCAGAGGTCCGTTAAAAGCGCAGAGAGCATCATGAAGAACAAGGAACACACCAGGCAGGTCCGAGATACTGTTGTGAAGAAGTTTAAAGCCGGATTTTATAGCCAGTTTTATATCTTTATGTTTGAAGCCTGAAATGTGGCAAAAGGTCGCAAAGTTCAAGGGGGCCGAATACTTTCGCAAGGCACTGTATATAGAGAGAGAGAGAGAGATATAGAGAGAGATATATATAGAGAGAGTGTATGTTGCCACAGAGTTCAGGACATCCTCAAAGCGTCAGACCCACGATCCACCTCTGGGGAGACGAGAGTGCAGGTGGAGACTGTCAGGCTTCTGTCAAGCTTCTGTCAGGCTTCTTGATGACAGTGAGTGCATTCCAAATGGCGCCCTATTCTTTATATAGTGCATTACTTTAGACCAGAGACCTATTCCCTATAAAGAACACTACTTTAGACCAGAGCCCTATTCCCTATATAGAACACTACTATAGACCAGAGCCCTATTCCCTATATAGTGCACTACCATAGACCAGAGCCCTATTCCCTATATAGTGCACTACTATTCAACAGGGTCATATTCCCTATATAGTGGTACTACTATTGACCAGAGCCCTATTCCCTATATAAAACACTACTATAGACCAGAGCCCTATTCCCTATATAGTGGTACTACTATTGACCAGAGCCCTATTCCCTATATAAAACACTACTATAGACCAGAGCCCTATTCCCTATATACAACACTACTATAGACCAGAGCCCTATTCCCTATATAGTGCACTACTTTAGACCAGAGCACTATTCCCTATATAGAACACTACTATAGACCAGAGCCCTATTCCCTATATAGTGCACTACTATTCACCAGGGTCATATTCCCTATACATAACACTACTATAGACCAGAGCCCTATTCCCTATATAGTACACTACTTTAGACCAGAACCCTATTCCCTACATAGTGCACTACTTTAGACCAGAGCCCTATTCCCTACATAGTGCACTACTTTAGACCAGAGCCCTATTCCCTATACATAACACTACTATAGACCAGGGCCCTATCCCCTGCATAGTACACTACTATAGACCAGGGCCCTATTCCCTGTATAGAACACTACTTTAGACCAGAGCCCTATTCCCAATATAGTACACTACCTTTGACCAGGGCCCTATTCCCTATATAGTACACTACTATAGACCAGAGCCCTATTCCCTATATAGAACACTACTATAGACCAGAGCCCTATTCCCTATATAGTACACTACTATAGACCAGAGCCCTATTCCCTATATAGTACACTACCTTTGACCAGAACCCTATTCCCTATACATAACACTACTATAGACCAGGGCCCTATCCCCTACATAGTACACTACTATAGACCAGGGCCCTATCCCCTACATAGTACACTACTATAGACCAGAGCCCTATCCCCTACATAGTACACTACCTTTGACCAGGGCCCTATTCCCTATATAGTACACTACCTTTGACCAGGGCCCTATCCCCTACATAGTACACTACCTTTGACCAGGGCCCTACATAGTACACTACCTTTGACCAGGGCCCTACATAGTACACTACCTTTGACCAGAGCCCTATTCCCTATATAGTACACTACCTTTGACCAGAGCACTATTCCCTATATAGTACACACCTTTGACCAGGGCCCTATTCCCTATATAGTACACTACTATAGACCAGAGCCCTATTCCCTATATAGAACACTACTATAGACCAGAGCCCTATTCCCTATATAGAATACTACTATAGACCAGAGCTCTATTCCCTATATAGAACACTACTATAGACCAGAGCCCTATTCCCTATATAGTACACTACTATAGACCAGAGCCCTATTCCCTATATAGTACACTACCTTCGACCAGAGCCCTATTCCCTATACATAACACTACTATAGACCAGGGCCCTATCCCCTACATAGTACAGTACTATAGACCAGGGCCCTATCCCCTACATAGTACACTACTATAGACCAGAGCCCTATCCCCTACATAGTACACTACCTTTGGCCAGGGCCCTATTCCCTATATAGAACACTACCTTTGACCAGGGCCCTATTCCCTACATAGTACACTACCTTTGACCAGGGCCCTATTCCCTATATAGTACACTACCTTTGACCAGGTCCCTATCCCCTACATAGTACACTACCTTTGACCAGGGCCCTACATAGTACACTACCTTTGACCAGGGCCCTATTCCCTATATAGTACACTACCTTTGACCAGGTCCCTATCCCCTACATAGTACACTACCTTTGACCAGGGCCCTACATAGTACACTACCTTTGACCAGGGCCCTACATAGTACACTACCTTTGACCAGAGCCCTATTCCCTATATAGTACACTACCTTTGACCAGAGCCCTATTCCCTATTTAGTACACTACCTTTGACCAGGGCCCTATTCCCTATATAGAACACTACTATAGACCAGAGCCCTATTCCCTATATAGAATACTACTATAGACCAGAGCTCTATTCCCTATATAGAACACTACTATAGACCAGAGCCCTATTCCCTATATACAACACTACTATAGACCAGATCCCTATTCCCTATATAGTACACTACCTTTGACCAGAGCCCTATTCCCTATACATAACACTACTATAGACCAGGGCCCTATCCCCTACATAGTACACTACTATAGACCAGGGCCCTATCCCCTACATAGTACACTACCTTTGACCAGAGCCCTATTCCCTATATAGTACACTACCTTTGACCAGGTCCCTATTCCCTATATAGTAGACTACCTTTGACCAGGGCCCTATTCCCTACATAGTACACTACCTTTGACCAGGGCCCTATTCCCTATATAGTACACTACCTTTGACCAGGGCCCTATTCCCTATATAGTACACTACCTTAGATCAGGGCCCTATTCCCTATATAGTACACTACCTTTGACCAGGGCCCTATTCCCTGTATAGAACACTACTATAGACCAGAGCCCTATTCCCTATATAGAATACTACTATAGACCAGAGCTCTATTCCCTATATAGAACACTACTATAGACCAGAGCCCTATTCCCTATATACAACACTACTATAGACCAGATCCCTATTCCCTATATAGTACACTACCTTTGACCAGAGCCCTATTCCCTATACATAACACTACTATAGACCAGGGCCCTATCCCCTACATAGTACACTACTATAGACCAGGGCCCTATCCCCTACATAGTACACTACCTTTGACCAGAGCCCTATTCCCTATATAGTACACTACCTTTGACCAGGTCCCTATTCCCTATATAGTAGACTACCTTTGACCAGGGCCCTATTCCCTACATAGTACACTACCTTTGACCAGGGCCCTATTCCCTATATAGTACACTACCTTTGACCAGGGCCCTATTCCCTATATAGTACACTACCTTAGATCAGGGCCCTATTCCCTATATAGTACACTACCTTTGACCAGGGCCCTATTCCCTGTATAGAACACTACTATAGACCAGAGCCCTATTCCCTATATAGTACACTACCTTTGACCAGGGCCCTAGGCCCTATTCCCTACATAGTACACTACCTTTGACCAGAGCCCTATTCCCTACATAGTACACTACCTTTGACCAGGGCCCTACATAGTACACTACCTTTGACCAGAGCCCTATTCCCTATATAGTACACTACCTTTGACCAGAGCCCTATTCCCTATATAGTACACTACCTTTGACCAGGGCCCTATTCCCTATATAGTACACTACCTTTGACCAGGGCCCTATTCCCTACATAGTACACTACCTTTGACCAGGGCCCTATTCCCTATATAGTACACTACCTTTGACCAGGGCCCTATTCCCTGTATAGAACACTACTATAGACCAGAGCCCTATTCCCTATATAGTACACTACCTTTGACCAGGGCCCTATTCCCTACATAGTACACTACCTTTGACCAGGGCCCTATCCCCTACATAGTGCACTACCTTTGACCAGGGCCCTATTCCCTATATAGTACACTACCTTTGACCAGGGCCCTATCCCCTATATAGTACACTACTATAGACCAGAGCCCTATTCCCTATATAGAATACTACTATAGACCAGAGCTCTATTCCCTATATAGAACACTACCTTTGACCAGGGCCCTATTCCCTATATAGTACACTACTATAGACCAGAGCCCTATTCCCTATATAGAATACTACTATAGACCAGAGCCATATTCCCTATATAGTACACTACCTTTGACCAGGGCCCTATTCCCTATATAGTACACTACCTTTGACCAGGGCCCTACATAGTACACTACCTTTGACCAGGGCCCTACATAGTAAACTACCTTTGACCAGGGCCCTATATAGTACACTACCTTTGACCAGGGCCCTATTCCCTACATAGTACACTACCTTTGACCAGGGCCCTATTCCCTACATAGTACACTACCTTTGACCAGAGCCCTATTCCCTACATAGTGCACTACCTTTGACCAGGGCCCTATTCCCTATATAGTACACTACCTTTGACCAGGGCCCTATCCCCTATATAGTACACTACTATAGACCAGAGCCCTATTCCCTATATAGTACACTACCTTTGACCAGGGCCCTACATAGTAAACTACCTTTGACCAGGGCCCTATATAGTACACTACCTTTGACCAGGGCCCTATTCCCTACATAGTACACTACCTTTGACCAGGGCCCTATTCCCTACATAGTACACTACCTTTGACCAGGGCCCTATATAGTACACTACCTTTGACCAAGGCCCTATATAGTACACTACCTTTGACCAAGGCCCTACATAGTACACTACCTTTGACCAGGGCCCTATTCCCTACATAGTACACTACTATAGACCAGGGCCAATACAACCAGTGTATTAGAACGTCTAAGTCTGTCAAGCTTCTTGATGACAGTGGTTGTGTCCCAATTGGCACCCTATTCCCTATGTACCCCAGTCAGAAGTAGTGGAATGTGTGTGTCCCAATTAGCAGCCTATTCCCTATGTACCCCGGTCAGAAGTAGTGGAATGGTTGTGTCATGACAGTGTGTCTGAGATGTCTCATGTACGTGCTCTCATAGTGTGTCTGTCGGCTGGACAGCTTTCACTTCTAACAGCAGATGGCTTAGCTGGGCACATGTGCAGGCACCGCTGGCACTGCTGCTAGAGAGAGAGAGAGATACAGAGAGAGAGAGAGAGAGATACAGAGAGAGAGAAAGAGAGAGAGAGAGATACAGAGAGAGAGAAAGAGAGAGAGAGAGATACAGAGAGAGAGAGAGAGAGAGATACAGAGAGAGAGAAAGAGAGAGAGAGAGATACAGAGAGAGAGAAAGAGAGAGAGAGAGAGAGAGAGAGAGAGAGAGAGAGAGAGAGAGAGAGAGAGAAAGATACAGAGATACAGAGAGAGAGAGAGTGCCTCAGAGCTCAGGGCATCCCCAAAGCATCAGACCCACGATGCACCTCTAGGGAGATGAGAGTGCAGGTGGAGACAGACAGCGAGAGGGATGGAGAGGAAGATTAAACAAAAAAATGGGAGAGAGGTGAGGAGATAGAGACAAAGAAGGGGAATTGAAGAGAAGAGGGGTAGGAGAGAGAGAGAGAAAGGGAAAACAAGGGAGTGGGGGAGGAGAGACAATGGTAGACAGAGAGAGAAAGGGACAGCGAGGGAGTGGGGGAGAGAGGGAGTGGGGGACAGAGAGAGAAAGGGAAAGCGAGGGAGTGGGGGAGTGGGGGAGAGAGACAAAGGTGGACAGAGAGAGAAGGGGACAGCGAGGGAGTGGGGGAGAGAGGGAGTGGGGGACAGAGAGAGAAAGGTTAAGCGAGGGAGTGGAGGAGACAGACAATGGTAGACAGAGAGAGAAGGGGACAGCGAGGGAGTGGAGGAGAGAGACAATGGTGGACAGAGAGAGAAAGGGAAAGTGAGGGAGTGGGGGAGAGAGACAATGGTGGACAGAGAGAGAAGGGGACAGCGAGGGATTGGGGGAGAGAGACAATGGTAGACAGAGAGAGAAAAATAGAGGTGGATTCTGACACAGAAAGAAGGAGGGGGGGACAGAGAGAGAGAACACATCGTTGTGACAGTGTTAAGGACATTTTTGTTGTTTGACCTTTTCCCAAAAAGCACCTCCCTCCCCTCTCTAGGGTGATAGGCCAAATGGTTAGTATTAAGATGTGTTTTGGCTTAACTGCTCGTAGATCTGTGGCTGATGGATACCATACGATGTATCGCTGTAGCAGTGCTGCCATCTATAGGACAGACTGAGTTACTGCAGCTGTAGTAGTGCTGCCATCTATAGGACAGACTGAGTTACTGCAGCTGTAGCAGTGCTGCCATCTATAGGACAGACTGAGTTACAAAAATCCAGAAAATCACATTGTATCATTTTTAAGTAATTAATTAGCATTTTATTGCATGACATAAGTATTTGATACATGAGAAAAGCAGAACTTAATATTTGGTACAGAAACCTTTGTTTGCAATTACAGAGATCATACGTTTCCTGTAGTTCTTGACCAGGTTTGCACACACTGCAGCAGGGATTTTTGCACACTCCTCCATACAGACCTTCTCCAGATCCTTCAGGTTTTGGGGCTGTCGCTGGGCAATACGGTCTTTCAGCTCCCTCTAAAGATTTTCTATTGGGTTCAGGTCTGGAAACTGGCTAGGCCACTCCAGGACCTTGAGAAGCTTCTTACGGAGCCACTCCTTAGTTGCCCTGGTTGTGTGTTTCGGGTCGTTGTCATGCTGGAAGACTCAGCCACGACCCGTCTTCAATGCTCTTACTGAGGGAAGGAGGTTGTTGTCCAAGATCTCGCAATACATGGCCCCATCCATCCTCCCCTCAATACGGTGCAGTGGTCCTGTCCCCTTTGCAGAAAAGCATCCCCAAAGAATGATGTTTCCACCTCCATGCTTCACGTTTAGGATGGTGTTCTTGGGGTTGTATTCACCCTTCTTCTTCCTCCAAACACGGCAAGTGGAGTTTAGACCAAAAAGCTTCTCCCATTCCTCCTCTGGATCATCCAGATGGTCATTGGCAAACTTCAGACCGGCCTGGACATGCGCTGGCTTGAGCAGGGGGACCTTGCGTGCGCTGCAGGATTTTAATCCATGACGGCGTAGTGTGTTACTAATGGTTTTCTTTGAGACTGTGGTCCCAGCTCTTATCAGGTCATTGACCAGGTCCTGCCGTGTAGTTCTGGGCTGATCCCTCACCTTCCTCATGATCATTGATGCCCCACGAGGTGAGATCTTGCATGGAGCCCCAGACTGAGGCTGATTGACCGTCATCTTGAACTTCTTCCATTTTCTAATAATTGCGGCAACAGTTGTTGCCTTCTCACCAAGCTGCTTGCCTATTGTCCTGTAGCCCATCCCAGCCTTGTGCAGGTCTACAATTTTATCCCTGATGTCCTTACACAGCTCTCTGGGTCTTGGCCATTGTGGAGAGGTTCGAGTCTGTTTGATTGAGTGTGTGGACAGGTGTCTTTTATACAGGTAACAAGTTCAAACAGGTGCAGTTAATACAGGTAATGAGTGGAGAACAGGAGGTCTGTGAGAGCCGGAATTCTTACTGGTTGCTAGGTGATCAAATACTTATTCTCCCCACTGTGACGCCCTTAACCCTTTACGCTATTGGGAATTGTATTGAGAGCTAAATTGAAATGTTTCTTACAGAAAAAATGTGGAAAGTAAATGGATAACCATGGAATCAAAAGGGAACAGTTGCCTCCACATCCCTCCCTCCTTCCCAGAAGGGTCCCGATGTGGAGGCAGGAGGAGGAGGAGACCGCCAGGGAGGCACAGCTTATGGCCATTTTACAGGCCATGATTAGAAAGTAGTTTTATGTATTTTGGATGTACTTTATTTATAGCTATTCATTTATACATTTTCTACTGTGTCAGGTAAGTCCTTTATTTAAACTAAAAGTAGAGTTCTGTTTTCTCTTTGAAAAGTTTTCTTGTTTGTAATAATCATAAACAAATTGGCACACTGGCATTTTCCAGCCCTAACGCCCTATTCGCATTTAATGCTCTCATATGTGTAGGAGGAAATATTTGAGGTTTGGCCTTGAAAACATGATGGAAAGGGCAGCGGAAACACTGACAGGAGTCGTATGTTGTGGATATCCTGTCTCACTACCCACATTGAACCAGAGAAGGACAGCGGAAACACTGACAGGAGTCGTATGTTGTGGATATCCTGTCTCACTACCCACATTGAACCAGAGAAGTCTTATTTGCTTTGGTTTCAGAAGTGGGGATCTTTTTATTTTTTTATCCAATCGGATGAACACTTCAAACAGCTTACCCAACCATTCTGAGGCGTCCGCATGGGGGGGAATGCCCACCCAAATCACACCCTGACCAAACCAAAATAGAGACATAAAAAAGCTCTCTAAGGTCAGGGCGTGACAGTACCCCCCCCCCTCAAAACCTGAACCTATAGGGGAGGGTCTGGGTGGGCATTTCTCTGCGGTGGTGGTTCTGGTGCAGGACGTAGACCCCGCTCCACCTCTGGCTTGGCCCACTTTGGTGGCGCCTCTAGTGTAGGGACCCTCGCCGCCGACCCCGGACTGGGTATCCTCGTAGCGGGCCCCGGACAGGGCACACTCGTTGTGGGCCCCGGACGGGGCACCCTCGTTGTGGGCCCCGTACTGGGCAACCTCATTCTATGTTCAGGCTCCGGACTGGAGGGCGTCGCTGGAGGGAGGAGACGCAGAGACAGCCTGGTGCGCGGGGCTGCCACAGGAGGCCTGGTGCGTAGAGGAGGCACAGGATGAACCGGGCTGTGGGGGAGCACTGGAGCTCTGGTGCGCAACCTTGGCACCACTCCTCCAGGCTGAATGCCCACTTTAGCCCGGCCCCTCCAGAGTGTAGGCACAGGTTGAACCGGGCTGTGGGGGAGCACTGGAGCTCTGGTGCGCAACCTTGGCACCACTCCTCCAGGCTGAATGCCCACTTTAGCCCGGCCCCTCCAGAGTGCAGGCACAGGTTGAACCGGGCTGTGGGGGAGCACTGGAGCTCTGGTGCGCAACCTTGGCACCACTCCTCCAGGCTGAATGCCCACTTTAGCCCGGCCCCTCCAGAGTGCAGGCACAGGTTGAACCGGGCTGTGGGGGAGCACTGGAGCTCTGGTGCGCAACCTTGGCACCACTCCTCCAGGCTGAATGCCCACTTTAGCCCGGCCCCTCCAGAGTGCAGGCACAGGTTGAACCGGGCTGTGGGGGAGCACTGGAGCTCTGGTGCGCAACCTTGGCACCACTCCTCCAGGCTGAATGCCCACTTTAGCCCGGCCCCTCCAGAGTGCAGGCACAGGTTGAACCGGGCTGTGGGGGAGCACTGGAGCTCTGGTGCGCAACCTTGGCACCACTCCTCCAGGCTGAATGCCCACTTTAGCCCGGCCCCTCCAGAGTGCAGGCACAGGTTGAACCGGGCTGTGGGGGAGCACTGGAGCTCTGGTGCGCAACCTTGGCACCACTCCTCCAGGCTGAATGCCCACTTTAGCCCGGCCCCTCCAGAGTGCAGGCACAGGTTGAACCGGGCTGTGGGGGAGCACTGGAGCTCTGGTGCGCAACCTTGGCACCACTCCTCCAGGCTGAATGCCCACTTTAGCCCGGCCCCTCCAGAGTGCAGGCACAGGTTGAACCGGGCTGTGGGGGAGCACTGGAGCTCTGGTGCGCAACCTTGGCACCACTCCTCCAGGCTGAATGCCCACTTTAGCCCGGCCCCTCCAGAGTGCAGGCACAGGTTGAACCGGGCTGTGGGGGAGCACTGGAGCTCTGGTGCGCAACCTTGGCACCACTCCTCCAGGCTGAATGCCCACTTTAGCCCGGCCCCTCCAGAGTGCAGGCACAGGTTGAACCGGGCTGTGGGGGAGCACTGGAGCTCTGGTGCGCAACCTTGGCACCACTCCTCCAGGCTGAATGCCCACTTTAGCCCGGCCCCTCCAGAGTGCAGGCACAGGTTGAACCGGGCTGTGGGGGAGCACTGGAGCTCTGGTGCGCAACCTTGGCACCACTCCTCCAGGCTGAATGCCCACTTTAGCCCGGCCCCTCCAGAGTGCAGGCACAGGTTGAACCGGGCTGTAGGGGGGGACTGGAAATCTGGTGCTTGCCACTGCCACCTCTCCACTTGGCTCAATGCCCACTTTAGCCCGGCACGGGCTGGGACTGTTCAGTTCGTCCTATGCCTGCGCTCCGCCTGTGCCGGGCTAAAGTGGGCATTCAGCCAAGTGGAGAGGTGGCAGTGCGCAGAGCCGGCGCAGGATACCCTGGGCCAAAACGGCGCACCGAAGACCAAGCGCGCTGAGCTGCCACAATCCGCCCTGGCTGGATGCCCACTCTCGCATGGCACTTGCAGGGGGCTGGCGACACCGTGCCCTTTACCACATAACACGGTGCCTGACCAGTACCACACTGCTTCCGGTAAGCACGGGGAGCTGGCTCAGGTCTATAGCCTGACTCCGCCAATCTCTCCATGGGCTGCCTCTCTTGCCTGCTTCACTGACTTTCCTCCTCGTATTGCCGCCTCTCAGCTTTAGCTGCCTCCAGTTCCTCTTTCAGGCGGCGATACTCCCCAGCCTGTCTCCAGTTCCTCTTTCTGGCGGCGATACTCCCCAGCCTGTCTCCAGTTCCTCTTTCGGGCGGTGATACTCCCCAGCCTGTCTCCAGTTCCTCTTTCCGGCGGCGATACTCCCCAGCCTGTCTCCAGTTCCTCTTTCAGGCGGCGATACTCCCCAGCCTGTCTCCAGTTCCTCTTTCAGGCGGTGATACTCCCCAGCCTGTCTCCAGTTCCTCTTTCGGGCGGTGATACTCCCCAGCCTGTCTCCAGTTCCTCTTTCCGGCGGCGATACTCCCCAGCCTGTCTCCAGTTCCTCTTTCAGGCGGCGATACTCCCCAGCCTGTCTCCAGTTCCTCTTTCAGGCGGTGATACTCCCCAGCCTGTCTCCAGTTCCTCTTTCGGGCGGTGATACTCCCCAGCCTGTCTCCAGTTCCTCTTTCTGGCGGCGATACTCCCCAGCCTGTCTCCAGTTCCTCTTTCGGGCGGTGATACTCCCCAGCCTGTCTCCAGTTCCTCTTTCCGGCGGCGATACTCCCCAGCCTGTCTCCAGTTCCTCTTTCAGGCGGCGATACTCCCCAGCCTGTCTCCAGTTCCTCTTTCCGGCGGTGATACTCCCCAGCCTGTCTCCAGTTCCTCTTTTGGGCGGTGATATTCCCCAGCCTGTCTCCATGGTCCCTTTCTGTCCAGTGTCCAGGAGTCCTGAACCCTCTGCTCCTCCATACCACGCTGCTTGGTCCGCTTGTGGTGGGTAGTTCTGTACGCTCGTCGTTGCGTGAAGAAGTGGACCAAAGCGCGATACGTGTTCATGATTATTTATTAAACTGAACACTGAAACAAAATAACAAAGAGCCAAACGACAACAAACAGTTCTGTCAGGTGCAGAAACCACTAAACAGAAAATAACTACCAACAAAATATAGGTGGGGAAAAGCTACCTAAGTATGGTTCCCAATCAGAGACAACGTTAGACGTGCTTCATTACACAAGTTCATTATACGGAAATACTATCATCGTAATAAAGCTACAGTCAAGGTTATACTTTTATCAACGAGAGTCAATCTATCAAAAAATACACACACAAGGGATTTGTTGATCGATGTTTAACCATTGTTTCCATAGCTCTTACCACAATGGTGTTAATATATATGATTAACTCTTACAGCCTGTTAGATAGCCTTACAGCATGTTAGATAGCCTTACGGCCTGTTAAATAGCCTTACAGCCTGTTAGATAGCTTTACAGCCTGTTAGATAGCCTTACAGCCTGTTAGATAGCCTTACAGCCTGTTAGATAGCCTTACAGCCTGTTAGATAGCCTTACAGCCTGTTAGATAGCCTTACAGCCTGTTAGATAGCCTTACAGCCTGTTAGATAGCCTTACAGCCTGTTAGATAGCCTTACAGCCTGTTAGATAGCCTTACAGCCTGTTAGATAGCCTTACAGCCTGTTAGATAGCCTTACAGCCTGTTAGATAGCCTTACAGCATGTTAGATAGCCTTACAGCATGTAAGATAGCCTTACAGCCTGTTAGATAGCCTTACAGCATGTAAGATAGCCTTACAGCATGTTAGATAGCCTTACAGCCTTGTAAGATAGCCTTACAGGGTGTTAGATAGCCTTACAGCATGTAAGATAGCCTTACAGCATGTTAGATAGCCTTACAGCCTGTTAGATAGCCTTACAGCATGTAAGATAGCCTTACAGCATGTAAGATAGCCTTACAGCCTGTTAGATAGCCTTACAGCCTGTTAGATAGCCTTACAGCATGTAAGATAGCCTTACAGACTGTTAGATAGCCTTACAGCCTGTTAGATAGCCTTACAGCATGTAAGATAGCCTTACAGACTGTTAGATAGCCTTACAGCATGTAAGATAGCCTTACAGCCTGTTAGATAGCCTTACAGCATGTTAGATAGCCTTACAGCCTGTTAGATAGCCTCACAGCATGTTAGATAGCCTTACAGCATGTTAGATAGCCTTACAGCATGTTAGATAGCCTTACAGCATGTTACATAGCCTTACAGCATGTTAGATAGCCTTACAGCATGTTAGATAGCCTTACAGCCTGTTAGATAGCCTTACAGCATGTTAGATAGCCTCACAGCATGTTAGATAGCCTTACAGCATGTTAGATAGCCTTACAGCATGTTAGATAGCCTTACAGCATGTTAGATAGCCTTACAGCATGTTAGATAGCCTTACAGCATGTAAGATAGCCTTACAGCATGTTAGATAGCCTTACAGCATGTTAGATAGCCTTACAGCCTGTTAGATAGCCTTACAGCATGTTAGATAGCCTTACAGCATGTTAGATAGCCTTACAGCATGTTAGATAGCCTTACAGCATGTTAGATAGCCTTACAGCATGTAAGATAGCCTTACAGCATGTTAGATAGCCTTACAGCATGCTAATAATACAATTATGCAGACTAAGCAAAAAACACACGCTGCAGCCCATTGGTCAATATGAGATCCCCAACTTCCCAACAGGGATTCCAACCAAGTTGCAAGCGTCCGCTCTAGTTGTGGGGAATTATTTTTAGCAACAGTGGCAATGTATTGGGCAAGATCAGTCACATTAGAAGAGCGACCTGGGACAAAAGTACAACATTCATCGCCGATGATTGCACAAGTGCCCCCTTGAGCTGCCAAAAGATAGCCAAGAGCCTCTCTGTTCTGAAGAGTCATTTCAGCCAATTCTTTTAGTTCCCCATTCAATTGTTTCAGGGCATTTCGAGTAGCATTGCCAATTTTCTCTACGTGTCTAGAGATATCACGAATTTGGTCTTGGGCACCTGCAACTCCATACCCAGGGAAAAACCCGTCAAAGAACCTGGAGGCAGGTGCCTGAGTGTGAGTGACGTCAGCCAGAGACCTCCTATCTCTCCTCATCCCAGGAGGTTTGTAGTCTCTAAAGAGAGCCTTCAGATTCTGGTCATTGTTTGGAACGGTTCTCATTGCTGTCACCACAAACCCAACAGTACAAGTACCTCCCCAGTTCAGGGGAAGGCTATAGTAAGCCATCTTACCACACAACCAGTAGGTGCCATTAGGGGCTCCTCTCAGAGTTGTTCTATGTTTGTCAAACCAAATTGTAAACGGTTCCTTATCAACCTGACCATTCTCCTGTATCACCTTTAAATTGCAAGCATTTGATCCATTAATATTCATTGTACAATCACATTTAAATTCCCCCAAATAGTGATCTCCATATCCCCTAATACACCAAGGGGCAGTCGTCACCTCAGCCACTGAAATGGGTGGGAGTGAAACATAATCAGGTCTCACATAACCGAATATATTGGGTTGATTATATACCTTAACATTGTTGGTCATAGTGTAAAAAGGTATTTTTCCTGCCAATGCTATAGTAAAGTTCACCCCTATCGGGACTCCTACAAGGGGGAAGCCTGCCCCTACCTTCACCGGACTCAACCCACACACCCAACAGTCCTTTCCTTTGGATGTCAGGTTGGCAACCATTTGTGCTCTAGATAAGAACAAATTGTCCTCATGGTTGTGAGGGCCCAGCAGGGCTCTCCTTCTACGGTGACCATCTACTTCTGGGCCACTACTCCAGCCCTGTGTTTGCCCCTTTGGCTCAGGACTCATTTGACCCTCTGTCGGGTTTCCTACAAGAAGACAGCCTACTGTTCCTATTAGCATTCCTGTGCTAAAGCAGAGGAGGGTCACACGGCACCGCCGGGACTGGCGAGGCCTCATCTTCTCCTGGATCAGGAACTCGTCTGCAGTGCGACGCGTGGATCCAGCTATCTCTCTCAGCAACCTTCACCGTAGTGGGGGTGGTCTTGAAGAACTTGATATCGACGGGGGTCGTTCCAACTCTTTCTCCTGAAGTCTTTGACCACCACGGAATCACCTGGGTTCAAACAGTGTTCGGCTCCACCTGCTAGGTTCGGCAAAGACGCCTTCACCCGTGGGAAACGAGTCCTAAGAACACTGTTAAGGGGGGACACAATTCTCTACCATGTCTTCCTCCGTTCCTTGCAGGGACAACCTGTTCTGGGGGAAAAGGTGTATTAGTCATTAGTCTAACGGGGTGTCTCTCAAGTCCAACCTAGGGCTACAGTCAACGGCAATGGCTAGGTCACAGTCATGGTCTTCACCGGCATCTGCTTTAGGGAGAAGCATTGAAGGGTTAACATGTAATTTCCATACTCACACATCCACATTCACTTAGTGCCCAAACACACCCAGTATTACTCCGTCTGTATCTTCAACGGTTCTCTTGCAGCTACCTCCTATGCATATATAATAACACCTTGCGCTATTTACTATTTACCAGTGTCCCTCAGACCACGTAGACACTACACGTCAATGCCTATAGACAACGGGGCTATTTACTATTTACCAGTGTCTCTCAGACCACGTAGACACTACACATCAATGCCTATAGACAACGGGGCTATTTACTATTTACCAGTGTCTCTCAGACCACGTAGACACTGCACATCAATGCCTATAGACAACGGGGCTATTTACTATTTACCAGTGTCTCTCAGACCACGTAGACACTACACATCAATGCCTATAGACAACGGGGCTATTCCTTCCCACGTCTTTAGCCTTCTCTCTAAGACTATGGTATCTTTTCATTTACTTCATTTTTAAGGTTTAGTTTTATTGTTTTTATTTTTTTTATAATTTTTTAAAATAAAAATGTATTTAAATTAACTTACTGAAAAGTCAGTAGATGTGTTCCTCTATTGTTCACTTATGATATGTCTCCTATGGTCTGGGCGGGTCCTAGTCGTCTTTTCATCAGATGAGAAATTCCCTCACGCCTTCCCATAGGATGTGCAGAATCAATCATCCTGTTTGTGATGCCAGAACTGGGCTGTTCTGCCAATTGGTCTGAGGAGATCACAGTCACCTGCACAAACCACAATAGAGTGAGAGAGAACAAGCACAAGATGTACAATGCATGGCTTTCTCTTCAGACAACAACATTTCCCACCACACTTCCTGTATGGTTAATAATGGCTTGCCATTGGTTACAATGTTGCCAGCTATGGTATACGAGGCGATAGTAGGCCTAGTAGGACAAGGCTATCTACAGTGCCTTGCGAAAGTATTC
The DNA here is from genome assembly GCF_057628025.1 of Oncorhynchus mykiss. Lineage (NCBI taxonomy): Eukaryota > Metazoa > Chordata > Actinopteri > Salmoniformes > Salmonidae > Oncorhynchus > Oncorhynchus mykiss. The sequence continues at coordinate 9,782,056 of NC_143034.1, forward strand.
GGCCCCCTTGAACTTTGCGACCTTTTGCCACATTTCAGGCTTCAAACATAAAGATATAAAACTGTATTTTTTTGTGAAGAATCAACAACAAGTGGGACACAATCATGAAGTGGAACGACATTTATTGGATATTTCAAACTTTTTTAACAAATCAAAAACTGAAAAATTGGGCGTGCAAAATTATTCAGCCCCTTTACTTTCAGTGCAGCAAACTCTCTCCAGAAGTTCAGTGAGGATCTCTGAATGATCCAATGTTGACCTAAATGACTAATGATGATAAATACAATCCACCTGTGTGTAATCAAGTCTCCGTATAAATGCACCTGCACTGTGATAGTCTCAGAGGTCCGTCAAAAGCGCAGAGAGCATCATGAAGAACAAGGAACACACCAGGCAGGTCCGATATACTGTTGTGAAGAAGTTTAAAGCCGGATTTGGATACAAAAATATTTCCCAAGCTTTAAACATCCCAAGGAGCACTGTGCAAGGGATAATATTGATATGGAAGGAGTATCAGACCACTGCAAATCTACCAAGACCTGGCCGTCCCTCTAAACTTTCAGCTCATACAAGGAGAAGACTGATCAGAGATGCAGCCAAGAGGCCCATGATCACTCTGGATGAACTGCAGAGATCTACAGCTGAGGTGGGAGACTCTGTCCATAGGACAACAATCAGTCGTATATTGCACAAATCTGGCCTTTATGGAAGAGTGGCAAGAAGAAAGCCATTTCTTAAAGATATCCATAAAAAGTGTTGTTTAAAGTTTGCCACAAGCCACCTGGGAGACACACCAAACATGTGGAAGAAGGTGCTCTGGTCAGATGAAACCAAAATTGAACTTTTTGGCAACAATGCAAAACATTATGTTTGGCGTAAAAGCAACACAGCTGAACACACCATCCCCACTGTCAAACATGGTGGTGGCAGCATCATGGTTTGGGCCTGCTTTTCTTCAGCAGGGACAGGGAAGATGGTTAAAATTGATGGAAAGATGGATGGAGCCAAATACAGGACCATTCTGGAAGAAAACCTGATGGAGTCTGCAAAAGACCTGAGACTGGGACGGAGATTTGTCTTCCAACAAGACAATGATCCAAAACATAAAGCAAAATCTACAATGGAATGGTTCAAAAATAAACATATCCAGGTGTTAGAATGGCCAAGTCAAAGTCCAGACCTGAATCCAATCGAGAATCTGTGGAAAGAACTGAAAACTGCTGTTCACAAATGCTCTCCATCCAACATCACTGAGCTCGAGCTGTTTTGCAAGGAGGAATGGGAAAAAATTTCAGTCTCTCGATGTGCAAAACTGATAGAGACATACCCCAAGCGACTTACAGCTGTAATCGCAGCAAAAGGTGGCGCTACAAAGTATTAACTTAAGGGGGCTGAATAATTTTGCACGCCCAATTTTTCAGTTTTTGATTTGTTAAAAAAGTTTGAAATATCCAATAAATGTCGTTCCACTTCATGATTGTGTCCCACTTGTTGTTGATTCTTCACAAAAAAATACAGTTTTATATCTTTATGTTTGAAGCCTGAAATGTGGCAAAAGGTCGCAAAGTTCAAGGGGGCCGAATACTTTCGCAAGGCACTGTAAGTGTGCACATGATGTAGTAAGTAAAAGTAAAAGGTTAAACAAAATGTATGTGATTCAACTAGACTCTCCAGAGTTTTCGTCAACTGATAATAACTAAAACTAATGAGGGATGAAATTACTCAAATGTGACTAAGATTTAAGGTCTTTTGAGACTAAAAAAATATAAAATAGTTATCAAAATAAATACTTGTGTCAAACAATCTCTGAGACGAGCACATATGCACTCTCTCTCACACACACACACAAACACACACACACACACACACACACACACACACACACTTACCAAAATCCTCAAAAGAAAATTGGGAGATGAAATAGTGTTCACCTTTCTCTCAACAATTGAAACTGACAAAACGGCGTTCTGTTAGTAGGCTAGTGACAACTCAAACCTTTGTTTGGTTAGTAGAATTGAATTACACAATTATGATATTATAAAAAAATAGAAATTTTTTAAAACATCTGCAAAGTTGCAAATCTGACAAAGTTTCCTCTGGATCTACATGTTGCCATGTCAGGTATTAATTAGGAGCAGACAGTCTACAGGTCTGGTTCTTTCACAGTTGTAAATCCACTCACCTCTTTACATTGGTGTGAGTGGTTCTTCAGATGAGTTTGTCCTCAGATCTGGAGTCAGTGATGAAGTCTGTCTCTCCCTCCTCTTTGTCTGTCTGCTTCTCTCTACAGCCAGGGATTGTCTTTTATACAGAATAGCTGACTGTGTTACATGTCTGTACCTGTGTGTGTGTGTGTGTGTGTGTGTGTGTGGGCTGTAGCTATCATGGAACTCAACTGCTCAATGAGCTTCTTCCTGTTACACAGAAAAGCAACAACAAAACCCTGTGTACATGAGGAAGAAAGTCAAAGTTTGACTGTGGTGTTCATTGCTAGAGATACATACAGTGTAGCTACGGCAACAGATCAATGGAACCCCACAGGGTGTAGCACAAGGACCCAGTCACTGTCACCCATTCAAAGAAGCTGATCCGCCAAATCCGTGATAATTTATGTAATGATCTAATCTAATTGTTTTTAAATTAAATATTTATCTAATGGGCCTATAATGAGGTTACTATAGTGTGATGTTTATTCAGCTGTTTTCGCTGCGTAATATTTAGAAGTTGTCATTTTCTGGTGTACATTTTTTTGGGGGGGGGGGGTATAAGCTGGTGACATAGCTACTGAGTTAGAAATGGGTGTCGGAAGTTGTTTGTTAATGATGACATTAAATTGTTTTGGGGATGGCATTCATAGAAGCATTATACTGTAATCTGATTTTTTTTACCAGAACATGGTGTAAAATGCACATTAGCCTAAATTTAGGCACATTTATATGGGCGGCAATGCGGATCAGTTGGTATCTACATGGTTTTGGCTAAACTTTTACCTAATCTATTATAGTGAATTCAAAGGGTATTTATTTAACCTTTATTTAACTAGACAATGGAACTCCTAATCACAGCGGGTTGTGATACAGTCTGGATTTGATCCAGGTTGTCTGTAGTGACACATCCATCACTGAGATGCAGTGTCTTAGACCTCTGCTCCAGTTGGAAGCCCTGGGTAATACTGACCTCAATGAGAACTCTGGTCCAGTTGGAAGCCCTGGGTAATTCTGACCTCAACGAGAACCCTGCTCCAGTTGGAAGCCCTGGGTAATACTGACCTCAACGAGAACCCTGCTCCAGTTGGAAGCCCTGGGTAATACTGACCTCAACGAGAACCCTGCTCCAGTTGGAAGCCCTGGGTAATACTGACCTCAACGAGAACCCTGCTCCAGCAACCATCAACCCTGTCCTTCAAACACACACACAATAAAAAAGTGGTCACACACACACACACAGGGACATACACAGGGACACACACCCACACACACACATGGACACACACCTACACACACACAGACACACACAAACACAAACAGGGACACACAAACGCAAAAAGGAACACACACACAAACAGGGACACACACACAGGGACACACAGGGACACACACACACGTTGATATCATGTTCCAAGTGCCAGAAGTACAGTATGTTTGTGTGTGTGTGTTCGCCTGTGTTCATGTGTTACCTGTGCTGAACAGTCCCACGTCTCCCCCATTGCGTGCAGAGTCACTGAACTGAGAAACACAACAACACAACGGGGTGGAGGGATATCATGGACAGACAGATGATGGAGATTGTGTAAAGGCTCCCTGCTCTGGATAAAGATCAACAACAACCCAACCAAGTTAAACAAACCCACAGACACACTCTCAACCTGAGAGGGAAAAGGAGAGACAGATGGAGAGAGAGATAATGTCGACTGATCGTGTACAATTCCCCGCTGTTCTGGTTGCTACATCGTTCACCTGGTCTTGCGAAAGCAGACTTCTGCTATGTTCAGAGGTAAACTCCATTGAAACGTGAATCGATTCTCGAATCACGATGGTCTTGCTATCTCAAACAGCAAGGTTTATTCCATCTCCTGGGCGCTCCTCGTCCCCTGCCTCAGGTGGAAGAGACATTCACCCGCCGCTCTACCCTCGGGTGGGTGAACTCCTCGAAGTCGTCCAACACAGCGTCCCCTTCTCCCCATAGTGTTTGCCCAGTCCAGAGCTCTCCCCGAGAGGCACGAGACGAGGGAGGACACCCTCTCCCTTCCCGAGGGAGCCGAGTAAACGGTGCCCAGGTGTAGGTCCAGCTGTAGCAGGAAACCTTGGCACCGTGCCGCCGTCCCATCATACTCCCTGGGAAGGGCGAGAAGCATCCCACTGGGACCGGGTACAGGAGGGACGAGTAGTGGTAACCCCTGTTGTGCTAGTGGAGGCTCTGGAGGGACTCTCGGTCTCTCCCAGCGGTCCGTGGTCTGGACGACGCGGGCCATCGCGACGCCGAGATGTTGTAGCATCGCCTCGTGTTCTCTGACACACTCCTTGACTCCTGTAACCGGGGTACCTGCTCCTGCTGACTCCATGGTGGGGTGTGGAATTCTGTTAGGTATGCGTAACTGGCTGTAAGGGAGTCAGACGCAGGAGAGCAGAAGTTGGGTAGCCAAAGGAGCCTTTTATTTAGGCGAACAAAACACACGGCACTAAGAACCCTTAACACAATATGGGTTTGACATAACCCAGCGCAAACCAGTCTAGCGTGCACACACAAAACAACAAACAATTCCTCACACAGACATGGGGGGAACAGAGGGTTATATATATGTCTAATACTGAGGGAATTGAAACCAGGTGTGTAGGAAAACAAGACAAGACAAATGGACAAAAAAAAAGACGTGGAAAAATGAAAGGTGGAGTGGCGACGGCTAGAAAACCGGTGATGTCGACCGCCGAACGTCGCCCAAACAAGAGAGGATCTGACTTCGGCGGAAGTCGTGACACCCTGGTCATAGACTGCTCTCTCTGCTGCCGCATGGCACACCTCACCCCCCATATTGATCATATTAAATCAGGTCACACCTCACCCCCCATATTGGTCAGGTCACATCTCACCCCCATATTGATCAGGTCACATCTCACCCCCATATTGATCAGGTCACACCTCACCCCCATATTGATCAGGTCACATCTCACCCCCATATTGATCAGGTCACACCTCACCCCCATATTGATCAGGTCACATCTCACCCCCATATTGATCATATTAAATCAGGTCACACCTCACCCCCATATTGGTCAGGTCACACCTCACCCCCATATCGATCAGGTCACACCTCACCCCCATATTGATCAGGTCACATCTCACCCCCATATTGATCAGGTCACATCTCACCCCCATATTGGTCAGGTCACACCTCACCCCCATATTGATCAGGTCACACCTCACCCCCCATATTGATCAGGTCACACCTCACCCCCCATATTGATCAGGTCACACCTCACCCCCCATATTGATCAGGTCACACCTCACCCCCCATATTGATCAGGTCACACCTCACCCCCCATATTGGTCAGGTCACACCTCACCCCCATATTGGTCAGGTCACATCTCACCCCCATATTGATCAGGTCACACCTCACCCCCATATTGATCAGGTCACATCTCACCCCCATATTGATCAGGTCACACCTCACCCCCATATTGATCAGGTCACATCTCACCCCCATATTGGTCAGGTCACACCTCACCCCCCATATTGATCAGGTCACACCTCACCACCCATATTAATCAGATCGAACCTCACCACACTAACACAAATGCAGCAAACATACTGTATCTGAAAAGCCATTAAAAGGACGGTGATCAGTGTTTAGGGGAAATGGGTCGTTTAACACAAACTGTCATGCAACGTTTATTGAACTGAACACACAGTAGCAGCGTCAGACAGACACCCAACAAAATAAAAGTCCAGAGACAGGTTTACAAAATAAGAGTCCTTTAATGGTGGGAGATGAACAGATCATATGAAGTGCCTCTTGGCAGATTCAAGCTTACAAAAACACTTCCCCACATGCATACTGGGTATTGTAGTTCCCTGGAACATAGGAGATACAGTGAAGCAGTAAATGGAATGGGGGGGGGGGGGGGGGGGGGACTACAAACATGGCAGACAATGGACTGTGCCCTGACTATTTTACCACCTAAGGGATGTTGGTAGCCATTTAAATAATCCCATGAGTCAGCCTTCTACGTGTCGGTCTCCTATGAGAGAGTATGGGACACTGGTCTACCACTAACCATCTGACATGTTATCATTGAGAGAGAATAATGCCTTGGCAAACAGAGAGGGGCCACTATAAAGTAGGGGGTGGAGGGGGTAATGGTCCATGTGAACACACAGACACACACTCATTCGCTCAGTCAGTCAATCACTACCTCACAGGTCTCTTATTTTCACACACACACAACGATGTAGCCAAGGTAATGGGGATAAGGGGTGTTGAAGGTGTCAGTGTAAAGTTGCATATAGAACAGAACGGTGGAGGGGGGGGGGGGGGTATTTGACGTGGAAGGGATGGCTTCTAAGGGTAGTAGGGAGGACAAGAGGGGGGTGGGAGATAGGAGGGGGCTTTCAGGGGTGGAGGGGGTGTTCAGGCGGTATTCAGGGGTGATGGGGTATTCAGGGGGTGATGGGGGTATTCAGGGGGTGATGGGGGTATTCAGGGGGTGATGGGGGTATTCAGGGGGTGGTGGGGGTATTCAGGGGGTGATGGGGTGTTCAGGGGGTGACGGGGTATTCAGGGAGTATTCAGGGGGTGACGGGGTATTCAGGGAGTATTCAGGGGGTGATGGGGGTATTCAGGGGGTGATGGGGGTATTCAGGGGGTGGTGGGGGTATTCAGGGGGTGATGGGGTGTTCAGGGGGTGACGGGGTATTCAGGGAGTATTCAGGGGGTGACGGGGTATTCAGGGAGTATTCAGGGGGTGATGGGGGTATTCAGGGGGTATTGGGGGTATTCGGGGGGTATAGGGGGTATTCGGGGGTATTCAGGGGGTGATGGGGGTATTCAGGGGGTAATGGGGGTATTCGGGGGTAATGGGGGGTGATGAGGAAATTCGGGGGGGTGATGGGGGTATCAGAGCCTTGTCTCTATCCCGTGCGAAGGATGACGTGAACTCCAGAATCGGTGAACACCGGACCACTCATGTCTCCCACCTTCAGAGCGAAGGACGCATCCTCAAACGGCTTCTGCATCTGACCTGAAACACACACACACACACACCTCTATCACAACTAATGTCTCCCACCTTCAGAGCGAAGGACGCATCCTCAAACGGCTTCTGCATCTGACCTGAAACACACACACACACACCTCTATCACAACTAATGTCTCCCACCTTCAGAGCGAAGGACAGGTCCTCAAACAGCTTCTGACCTGAAAAACACACACACACACCTCTATCACAACTAATGTCTCCCACCTTCAGAGCGAAGGACAGGTCCTCAAACAGCTTCTGACCTGAAACACACACACACACACCTCTATCACAACTAATGTCTCCCACCTTCAGAGCGAAGGACAGGTCCTCAAACAGCTTCTGACCTGAAACACACACACACACACACCTCTATCACAACTAATGTCTCCCACCTTCAGAGCGAAGGACGCATCCTCAAACGGCTTCTGCATCTGACCTGAAACACACACACACACCTCTATCACAACTAATGTCTCCCACCTTCAGAGCGAAGGACAGGTCCTCAAACAGCTTCTGACCTGAAACACACACACACACACACCTCTATCACAACTAATGTCTCCCACCTTCAGAGCGAAGGACAGGTCCTCAAACAGCTTCTGACCTGAAACACACACACACACACACACCTCTATCACAACTAATGTCTCCCACCTTCAGAGCGAAGGACATGTCCTCAAACAGCTTCTGACCTGAAACACACACACACCTCTATCACAACTAATGTCTCCCACCTTCAGAGCGAAGGACAGGTCCTCAAACAGCTTCTGACCTGAAACACACACACACCTCTATCACAACTAATGTCTCCCACCTTCAGAGCGAAGGACAGGTCCTCAAACAGCTTCTGACCTGAAACACACACACACACACACACCTCTATCACAACTAATGTCTCCCACCTTCAGAGCGAAGGACAGGTCCTCAAACAGCATCTGACCTGAAACACACACCTCTCTCACAACGAAAACAGGACTTTGTGCCTGTCTGTGATGCTTGTCTGTGATGCTTGTGTGTGTGTGTGTGTGTGTGTGTGAGAGAGTGGATAGTATATTTTCCATTTGACCGTGTGTGTGTGTGTGTGTGTGTGTGTGTGTGTGTGTGTGTGTGTGTGTGTGTTACCTCTGCCGAACAGTCCCAGGTCTCCTCCGTTGCGTGCGGAGCTGCAGTCACTGAACTGAGAGGCCAAAGCCTCAAACTCCTCCTCTCCTGACTGCATCTGCTCTATGTACTCTGCAACATGTTAACACACACACCATGTTATGTAACACACACACACACTACAACATGTTAACACACCATGATATGTAACACTACAACATGTTAACACACACACACACCATGTTATATAACACACACACACACACCAACATGTTAAACACACAAACTGCAACATGCTAACACACACACACAGTGCAACAACATGCTAATAACACACAGTGCAACAACATGCTAATAACACACAGTGCAACAACATGCTAATAACACACAGTGCAACATGGTAATAACACACAGTGCAACAACATGGTAATAACACACAGTGCAACAACATGGTAACAACACACAGTGCAACAACATGGTAACAACACACAGTGCAACAACATGGTAACAACACACAGTGCAACAACATGCTAACAACACACAGTGCAACAACAACATGGTAACAACACACAGTGCAACAACAACATGGTAACAACACACAGTGCAACAACAACATGGTAACAACACACAGTGCAACAACAACATGGTAACAACACACAGTGCAACATGGTAACAACACACAGTGCAACAACAACATGGTAACAACACACAGTGCAACAACAACATGGTAACAACACACAGTGCAACATGGTAACAACACACAGTGCAACAACATGGTAACAACACACAGTGCAACATGGTAACAACACACAGTGCAACAACAACATGGTAACAACACACAGTGCAACATGGTAACAACACACAGTGCAACAACAACATGGTAACAACACACAGTGCAACAACAACATGGTAACAACACACAGTGCAACATGGTAACAACACACAGTGCAACATGGTAACAACACACAGTGCAACATGGTAACAACACACAGTGCAACAACATGGTAACAACACACAGTGCAACAACATGGTAACAACACACAGTGCAACAACATGGTAACAACACACAGTGCAACAACATGGTAACAACACACAGTGCAACAACATGGTAACAACACACAGTGCAACAACATGGTAACAACACACAGTGCAACAACATGGTAACAACACACAGTGCAACAACATGGTAACAACACACAGTGCAGCAACATGGTAACAACACACAGTGCAGCAACATGGTAACAACACACAGTGCAACATGGTAACACACACAGTGCAACAACATGGTAATAACACACAGTGCAACAACATGGTAATAACACACAGTGCAACAACAACATGGTAACAACACACAGTGCAACAACATGGTAATAACACACAGTGCAACATGGTAATAACACACAGTGCAACAACAACATGGTAACAACACACAGTGCAACAACATGGTAATAACACACAGTGCAACATGGTAATAACACACAGTGCAACAACAACATGGTAACAACACACAGTGCAACAACATGGTAATAACACACAGTGCAACATGGTAATAACACACAGTGCAACAACAACATGGTAATAACACACAGTGCAACAACAACATGGTAATAACACACAGTGCAACAACAACATGGTAATAACACACAGTGCAACAACAACATGGTAATAACACACAGTGCAACAACAACATGGTAATAACACACAGTGCAACAACAACATGGTAACAACACACAGTGCAACAACAACATGGTAATAACACACAGTGCAACAACAACATGGTAATAACACACAGTGCAACAACAACATGGTAATAACACACAGTGCAACATGGTAATAACACACAGTGCAACAACAACATGGTAACAACACACAGTGCAACAACAACATGGTAACAACACACAGTGCAACAACAACATGGTAATAACACACAGTGCAACAACAACATGGTAATAACACACAGTGCAACAACATGGTAATAACACACAGTGCAACAACAACATGGTAATAACACACAGTGCAACAACAACATGGTAACAACACACAGTGCAACAACAACATGGTAATAACACACAGTGCAACAACAACATGGTAATAACACACAGTGCAACAACAACATGGTAATAACACACAGTGCAACATGGTAATAACACACAGTGCAACAACAACATGGTAATAACACACAGTGCAACAACAACATGGTAATAACACACATTGCAACATGGTAATAACACACAGTGCAACAACAACATGGTAATAACACACAGTGCAACAACAACATGGTAACAACACACAGTGCAACATGGTAATAACACACAGTGCAACAACAACATGGTAACAACACACAGTGCAACAACAACATGGTAATAACACACAGTGCAACAACAACATGGTAATAACACACAGTGCAACAACAACATGGTAATAACACACAGTGCAACAACAACATGGTAATAACACACAGTGCAACAACAACATGGTAATAACACACAGTGCAACATGGTAATAACACACAGTGCAACAACAACATGGTAATAACACACAGTGCAACATGGTAATAACACACAGTGCAACAACAACATGGTAATAACACACAGTGCAACATGGTAATAACACACAGTGCAACAACAACATGGTAATAACACACAGTGCAACATGGTAATAACACACAGTGCAACAACAACATGGTAATAACACACAGTGCAACAACAACATGGTAATAACACACAGTGCAACAACAACATGGTAATAACACACAGTGCAACAACATGGTAATAACACACAGTGCAACAACAACATGGTAATAACACACAGTGCAACAACAACATGGTAATAACACACAGTGCAACAACAACATGGTAATAACACAGTGCAACAACAACATGGTAATAACACACAGTGCAACAACAACATGGTAATAACACACAGTGCAACAACAACATGGTAATAACACACAGTGCAACAACAACATGGTAATAACACACAGTGCAACAACAACATGGTAATAACACACAGTGCAACAACAACATGGTAATAACACACAGTGCAACATGGTAATAACACACAGTGCAACAACAACATGGTAATAACACACAGTGCAACAACAACATGGTAATAACACACAGTGCAACAACATGTTATATGTGTATATTCTTATTCCATCCCTTTACTTAGATGTGTGTGTATTAGGCCGTTGTTGTGGAATTGTTAGATTACTTGTTAGATATTACTGCATTCGGAACTAGAAGCACAAGCATTTCACTACACTCACAATAACATCTGCTAACCGTGTGACCAGTAACATCTGCTAACCGTGTGACCAGTAACATCTGCTAACCGTGTGACCAGTAACATCTGCTAACCGTGTGACCAGTAACATCTGCTAACCGTGTGACCAGTAACATCTGCTAACCGTGTGACCAGTAACATCTGCTAACCGTGTGACCAGTAACATCTGCTAACCGTGTGACCAGTAACATCTGCTAACCGTGTGACCAGTAACATCTGCTAACCGTGTGACCAATAACATCTGCTAACCGTGAGACCAGTAACATCTGCTAACCGTGAGACCAGTAACATCTGCTAACCGTGAGACCAGTAACATCTGCTAACCGTGTGACCAGTAACATCTGCTAACCGTGTGACCAGTAACATCTGCTAACCATGTGACCAGTAACATCTGCTAACCATGTGACCAATAACATCTGCTAACCATGTGACCAATAACATCTGCGAACCATGTGACCAATAACATCTGCTAACCATGTGACCAATAACATCTGCTAACCATGTGACCAATAACATCTGCGAACCATGTGTATGTGACCAATAACATCTGCTAACCATGTGTATGTAACCAATAACATCTACAAACCATGTGTATGTGACCAATAACATCTGCTAACCATGTGTATGTGACCAATAACATCTACTAACCATGTGTATGTGACCAATAACATCTGCTAACCATGTGTATGTGACCAATAACATCTACTAACCATGTGTATGTAACCAATAACATCTACTAACCATGTGTATGTGACCAATAACATCTGCTAACCATGTGTATGTGACCAATAACATCTGCTAACCATGTGTATATGACCAATAACATCTGCTAACCGTGACCAATAACATCTGCTAACCGTGTGTATGTGACCAATAACATCTGCTAACTGTGTGACCAGTAACATCTGCTAACCATGTGTATGTGACCAATAACATCTGCTAACCATGTGTATGTGACCAATAACATCTGCTAACCGTGACCAATAACATCTGCTAACCGTGTGTATGTGACCAATAACATCTGACTTGACATGCACGTAGTTTATCAAACTGTCTCTCACCATCTATCTCAACACACCCAGAGACGGTCAAACATTAGATCAAATGTTGTCACACCAACTCTTTCCCCCAACTACTCACTTTGTATGAGGTCGAGGGCCTCCTCTTTGGAGCGCGTGATGTTCTCCTCCCTCCAGGAGGACGGGCGACGCGATTGGCTGTGCTTCACCAGGAGGTGGGAACAACGCACCTTGTCTGGCTCGCCACTCCCATCACCTACAATTCAATACAACTTTATTGTCCCCTCCCATCACCTACAATTCAATACAACTTTATTGTCCCCTCCAATCAGCGTTCAATACAAATGTATTGTCCCCTCCCTTCACCTACAACACAAATGTATTGTCCCCCCCACTTCACCTACAATACAAATGTATTGTCCCCCCCACTTCACCTACAATACAAATGTATTGTCCCCCCCCACTTCACCTACAATACAAATGTATTGTCCCCCCCACTTCACCTACAATACAAATGTATTGTCCCCCCCACTTCACCTACAATACAAATGTATTGTCCCCTCCCCTTCACCTACAATACAAATGTATTGTCCCCCCCACTTCACCTACAATACAAATGTATTGTCCCCCCCACTTCACCTACAATACAAATGTATTGTCCCCCCCACTTCACCTACAATACAAATGTATTGTCCCCCCCACTTCACCAACAACACAAATGTATTGTCCCCCCCACTTCACCAACAACACAAATGTATTGTCCCCCCCACTTCACCTACAACACAAATGTATTGTCCCCCCCACTTCACCTACAACACAAATGTATTGTCCCCCCCACTTCACCTACAACACAAATGTATTGTCCCCCCCACTTCACCTACAACACAAATGTATTGTCCCCCCCACTTCACCTACAATACAAATGTATTGTCCCCTCCCCTTCACCTACAATACAAATGTATTGTCCCCCCCACTTCACCTACAATACAAATGTATTGTCCCCCCCACTTCACCTACAATACAAATGTATTGTCCCCCCCACTTCACCTACAATACAAATGTATTGTCCCCCCCACTTCACCTACAACACAAATGTATTGTCCCCCCCACTTCACCTACAATACAAATGTATTGTCCCCCCCACTTCACCAACAATACAAAAACACTTTATTGTCCCCCCCACTTCACCTACAACACAAATGTATTGTCCCCCCCCTTCACCTACAATACAAAAACACTTTATTGTCCCCCCCACTTCACCTACAACACAAATGTATTGTCCCCCCCACTTCACCTACAACACAAATGTATTGTCCCCCCCACTTCACCAACAACACAAATGTATTGTCCCCTCCACTTCACCTACAACACAAATGTATTGTCCCCCCCACTTCACCTACAATACAAATGTATTGTCCCCTCCCCTTCACCTACAATACAAATGTATTGTCCCCCCCACTTCACCTACAACACAAATGTATTGTCCCCCCCCTTCACCTACAATACAAAAACACTTTATTGTCCCCCCCACTTCACCTACAACACAAATGTATTGTCCCCCCCCTTCACCAACAATACAAAAACACTTTATTGTCCCCCCCACTTCACCTACAACACAAATGTATTGTCCCCCCCACTTCACCTACAATACAAATGTATTGTCCCCCCCACTTCACCTACAACACAAATGTATTGTCCCCTCCCCTTCACCTACAATACAAATGTATTGTCCCCCCCACTTCACCTACAACACAAATGTATTGTCCCCCCCACTTCACCTACAATACAAATGTATTGTCCCCTCCCCTTCACCTACAATACAAATGTATTGTCCCCTCCCTTCACCTACAATACAAATGTATTGTCCCCTCCCTTCACCTACAATACAAATGTATTGTCCCCTCCCTTCACCTACAATACAAATGTATTGTCCCCTCCCTTCACCTACAATACAAATGTATTGTCCCCTCCCTTCACCTACAATACAAATGTATTGTCCCCTCCCTTCACCTACAATACAAATGTATTGTCCCCTCCCTTCACCTACAATACAAATGTATTGTCCCCCCCACTTCGACAACAACACAAATGTATTGTCCCCCCCACTTCACCTACAATACAAAAACACTTTATTGTCCCCTCCCCTTCACCTATAATACAAAAACACTTTATTGTCCCCTCCCCTTCACCTACAATACAAAAACACTTTATTGTCCCCTCCCCTTCACCTACAATACAAAAACACTTTATTGTCCCCTCCCTTCACCTACAACACAAATGTATTGTCCCCCCCACTTCACCTACAATACAAAAACACTTTATTGTCCCCTCCCCTTCACCTATAATACAAAAACACTTTATTGTCCCCTCCCCTTCACCTACAATACAAAAACACTTTATTGTCCCCTCCCTTCACCTACAACACAAATGTATTGTCCCCCCCACTTCACCTACAATACAAAAACACTTTATTGTCCCCCCCACTTCACCTACAACACAAATGTATTGTCCCCCCCACTTCACCTACAATACAAAAACACTTTATTGTCCCCTCCCCTTCACCTACAATACAAAAACACTTTGTCCCCTCCCTTCACCTACAATACAAAAACACTTTGTCCCCTCCCCTTCACCTACAATACAAAAACACTTTATTGTCCCCTCCCTTCACCTACAATACAAAAACACTTTATTGTCCCCTCCCTTCACCTACAATACAAAAACACTTTATTGTCCCCTCCCCTTCACCTACAATACAAAAACACTTTATTGTCCCCTCCCTTCACCTACAATACAACTTAATTGTTCATATGATGCTACAACAAACAGTCTTCTTCTCATCCCCCCCAAACAGCAGCACACTTCACACAGTAGAGGAGAGGCACACTTCACACACAGTAGAGAGGAGCAGCACACTTCACACACAGTAGAGAGGAGCAGCACACTTCACACAGTAGAGGAGAGGCACACTTCACACACAGTAGAGAGGAGCAGCACACTTCACACAGTAGAGAGGCACACTTCACACACAGTAGAGAGGAGCAGCACACTTCACACAGTAGAGGAGAGGCACACTTCACACAGTAGAGGAGAGGCACACTTCACACACAGTAGAGGAGAGGCACACTTCACACACAGTAGAGGAGCAGCACACTTCACACACAGTAGAGAGGAGCAGCACACTTCACACACAGTAGAGAGGAGCAGCACACTTCACACACAGTAGAGAGGAGCAGCACACTTCACACAGTAGAGAGGAGCAGCACACTTCACACACAGTAGAGAGGAGCAGCACACTTCACACACAGTAGAGAGGAGCAGCACACTTCACACACAGTAGAGAGGAGCAGCACACTTCACACACAGTAGAGAGGAGCAGCACACTTCACACACAGCAGAGGAGAGGCACACTTCACACACAGCAGAGGAGCAGCACACTTCACACACAGTAGAGAGGAGCAGCACACTTCACACACAGTAGAGGAGCAGCACACTTCACACACAGCAGAGGAGCAGCACACTTCACACAGTAGAGGAGCAGCACACTTCACACACAGTAGAGAGGAGCAGCACACTTCACACACAGTAGAGGAGCACAGGGTCAAACCATAGTGCAGCGCCCCTGGATGGAGAGAGCCAGTATGTTGTTGGGTTAAGGGCCAGCATGCTGTTGGGTTAAGGGCCAGCATGCTGTTGGGTTAAGGGCCAGTATGTTGTTGGGTTAAGGGCCAGTATGTTGTTGGGTTAAGGGCCAGCATGTTGTTGGGTTAAGGGCCAGCATGTTGTTGGGTTAAGGGCCAGCATGTTGTTGGGTTAAGGGCCAGCATGTTGTTGGGTTAAGGGCCAGCATGTTGTTGGGTTAAGGGCCAGCATGTTGTTGGGTTAAGAGCCAACATGTTGTTGGGTTAAGGGCCAGCATGCTGTGGGGTTAAGGGCCAGCATGCTGTGGGGTTAAGGGCCAGCATGCTGTGGGGTTAAGGGCCAGCATGCTGTGGGGTTAAGGGCCAGCATGCTGTGGGGTTAAGGGCCAGCATGCTGTGGGGTTAAGGGCCAGCATGCTGTGGGGTTAAGGGCCAGCATGTTGTTGGGTTAAGGGCCAGCACCCCCCCCCCCCCAGTTTAATTTTACAGTGCCCCACCAGGGATTCTAACCGTGACCTGTCAGCTACAGGTCCATCCCCTTAGCTGCTGGGCGACCTACCTGACCCCACCGGACGCTCCCACTGGCTGGCATTGGTGATGTGGTTAAAGTAGTACACTCTACCTAGGAAAGGGAGGAGGGAGAAAGAGGATGGGGGAGGAAGAGGTTGGTGGGGGAGAAGGGAGGGAGAGAGGACAGGGGAGAGGGGAGGGAGAGAAAGGGGACGGGGGAGAGAGAGGATGGGGAGGGAGGGAATGGAGAGAAAGGATGGGGAGGGAGAGAAAGGATGGGGAGAGAGAAAGGATGGGGAGAGAGAGAAAGGATGGGGAGGGAGGGAATGGAGAGAAAGGATGGGGAGGGAGAGAAAGGATGGGGAGAGAGAAAGGATGGGGAGAGAGAAAGGATGGGGAGAGAGAGAAAGGATGGGGAGGGAGAGAAAGGATGGAGAGGGAGAGAAAGGATGGAGAGGGAGAGAAAGGATGGAGAGGGAGAGAAAGGATGGAGAGGGAGAGAAAGGATGGAGAGGGAGAGAAAGGATGGAGAGGGAGAGAAAGGATGGGGAGGGAGGGAAGAGAGAGGAGAGGTGTTGGTTTGGGGGATGAGAAAGAGGGAGCCGATGCTACAACTGAAGTCTACCGAAGCTTCCTTTCCTTCATGTGCATTAATCTACACAGATAAAAGCATGAATCTACACAGATAAAAGCATGAATCTACACAGATAAAAGCATGAACCCTACACAGATAAAAGCATTCATCTACACAAATAAAAGCATGAACCTACACAGATAAAAGCGTGAACCTACACAGATAAAAGCGTGAACCTACACAGAAAAGCATTTTGCTTTAGTCATGGAATGGACAGAACTAATCTCAGTTGGTCGTCTTCAGCAACTTTTAATGATATTATGCTGAAGAAGGCGTTGAGAAAATCCATATTTAACTTCTGCTCACTGGGCAGAAACCCGCCATCCTAACACAGGTGTCGGAATGGTCCCAAGGCGCGGGACAAAATGACGTCATTGTTATGGGCCTTGTTATTTTCTGCTACCTCGCGAGCTGGCGTGAAATGAATGAATGGACATTAAATGAATAAACTGACCAACTCAAAATGACGACACCCCATACAACAGTATATCTTCCAATACATATATCCCTAAGAATTGTTTTGATTATGAAATAAGTTACTGTCCAATGCATAGTACGTTGAACAGTTGTCAAAACATGCATGCGCCGCTGCTAGTTAGGCTAGCTTCCTGGGTTAGTCGTGAGGGTAATGACTGGCTAACTAAACAACACCAGATGATAGCTTTTGATACACGCACTAGTCAAACGAATAACCATCAGACACAATTCACAAATAAACATGCGTCACCACCTAACGATGCAACAAGATTACAACCAACCTAACTAGCTAAGTAATTTAGCTAAGCCGCTAACGCTAGCATTTGGGTTCGTTCGGTCGGTACTTTGCCATGCAAGTGGTTTGTGCACCAGCGACAAATTGCTCGGATGATATAGCTAATTATCGCTCTCAACCTACTGGAACTGCGGCTCATCCGCTTTTCCCACCCGGACGGTAGCTTCTCGTCCTCGGCGTCTGCCATTTTCCCTGCTTGCTTTCAAAACTGTGCAAGTCACTCCTCTTTGCCTCTGGTGGCTCGTAGAATGCGGCTGTAAGGAAACGTCTGCTGCTGATTCTGTTGTTGCACCTTCCATCCGCCAGGTGTCAAAGAGACATGTTTAGAATATTCTTCACTTTTCTAGAAGGGTTGCTTTTACATGTGTTTTGTTGTTGTTGCATTAGACATGTATTTCTCATGATAAACTACATTGGATTTAATCGAATGGTATGTTGATATCATTTCAGCTGTTTATTCCACTGATCTACAGTTTAAAAAAATGCCCTTATAGACTGATGTGACCGCATTTGTTATTTCATTGCAACTATTCGCAGCACTTCTGGTTGATTTACGGCATAGCTGAATATGGCAGTGCCCGCCTTCTCTTGACATGTCACCCTATGAGAGGCCTTGACGTAGCCACGTCAATCATCCGTTTAGATGTTTCATTGGTGCGTTTTCTCGTTGTACACAAAGCGGAACGCTTTACGACTACCCAGGCTGAAACGATTCTGGTTTTCGCTAACGACTAGCTATCGATAAGGTAATATCTGTAATTATACGATATTTTATCAATGGTATAGACCAATAAACGTGAGGAAACTTCAATATCTAAGACGTAATGCTTTATTTATTTTTTCAGTGGTTGTTGATGAAGCGCTAACTAGCTCTGCTAACATTAGCCAACTCCACATGACAACATAACGTTTATTGTCCTAGCTGTTATGTTAGCTGCTAAGTAACATTACATTATTGGAGTTGTAATGACAAACAACTGGAACATCATCCTTGTATTGTAATCACCACTGTTGTGTAAACAACTAAAGTTCGCTAGTTAGTTTAAACTGTGTGCTGTTTCACGCCACTTCGATACGAAGTGATTTTCGTAGCAGGTTATGAGAGCATTTTTCGCTAACCCGTCTTAACCTCAGTCTCTTAACCGACTACGTTAATCATCCTAACCCGCTTTAAGTTTTGACCTGCTACGAAAAAGTCGCTTCCGTATCGTAGTTGTTTGAACATAGTGTTTATCGTATGTTCACGGTGTCATACTGTACCGCTGTCTCAACCAACTCTCCCCGTCTCTCTCTGCGGATCAGGATGATTGAGGTGGTTTGCAATGACCGGCTGGGCAAGAAGGTTCGGGTGAAGTGCAAGTATCCTTTTACTAAACTGACCACCATGCTAGTCTTGCAGCACAGACTAGCCTACGCCATTCATAGACTGCATCTGATTTAGCGCCTATTGGCGATAGTAACACACTGTTACAATAGTATGTGAATACCCCTTCAAATGAGTGGATTCGGCTATTTCAGCCACACCCGTTGCTGACAGGTGTATAAAATCGAGCGCACAGCCATGCAATCTCCATAGACAAACATTGGCAGTAGAATGACCTTACTGAAGAGCTCAGTGACTTTCAATGTGGCATCATCATAGGATGATTATTGCTGTTATTGTGAAGTGGAAACGTCTAGGAGCAACAACGGCTCAGCCGCGAAGTGGTAAGCCACACAAGCTCACAGAACGGGACCGCTGCAGCGCGTTAAAAATTGTCTGTCCTCGGTTGCAACACTTACTACCGAGTTCCAAACTGCCTCGGGGAAGCAACGTCAGCGCAAGAACTGTTCGTCAGGAGCTTCACAAAATGGTTTTCCATGGCAGAGCAGCCACGCATAACCCTAAGATCACCATGAGCAATGCCCAGTGTCGGCTGGAGTGGTGGAAAAGTCTGGATAATTGGAAATGCGTTCTCTGGAGTGATGAATCACGCTTCACCATCTGGTAGTCCGATGGAAGAATCTGGGTTTGGCGGATGCCAGGAGAACGCTACCTGCCCCCATGCATTGTGCCAACTGTAAAGTTTGGTGGAGGAGGAGGAATAATGGTGTGGGGATGTTTTTCATGGTTCGGGCCCCTTAGTTCCAGTAAAGGGAAATCTTAACACTACAGCACACAATGACATTCTAGACGATTCTGTGCTTCCAACTCTGTCTCAACAGTTTTGGGAGGGCCCTCTCCTGTTTCAGCTGGCTCCCTGTCTCAACAGTTTTGGGAGGGCCCTCTCCTGTTTCAGCTGGCTCCCTGTCTCAACAGTTTAGGGAAGGCCCTCTCCTGTGTCAGCTGGCTCCCGTGCACAACGAGGTTCATATAGACATTGTTTGTTGAGATCGTTTTGGAAGAACTTGACTGGCCTGCACAGAGCCCTGACCTCAACCCCCATTGAACACCTGTGGGATGAATTGGAACGCCGACTGCCCAACATCAGTCCCCGACCTCACTAGTGCTCTTGTGGCTGAATGGAAGCAAGCCGCCGCAGCAATGTTCCAACATCTAGTGGAAAGCCTTCCCAGAAGAGTGGAGGCTGTTATAGCAGCAATGTTCCAACATCTAGTGGAAAGCCTTCCCAGAAGAGTGGAGGCTGTTATAGCAGCAATGTTCCAACATCTAGTGGAAAGCCTTCCCAGAAGAGCGGAGGCTGTTATAGCAGCAATGTTCCAACATCTAGTGGAAAGCCTTCCCAGAAGAGCGGAGGCTGTTATATCAGCAAAGGGGAGACCAACTCCATATTAATGTCCATGGTTTTGGAATGAGATGTTCGACGAGCAGGTGTCCACATACTTTCTTTTTTTTTATCCCAGACGCTCGTTCTGAACGTTAAAACGCATCGTTGCAATATGGTTTTGGAAACAAGGAATGTATCTTTCATATCAGCAAGAATTTAAAAAAAAATAAACTAAAGGTTAAATTACTACAGATCTTTTTCGAGGGTTAGGGTTATATAGATGTCTGTAGATGCTGAACCTTCAGAGGTTGCAGGCATAGACACACTATACCAACATGTCGTTAGAGCAGTCATCTGTGTACAGCCTTAACCCTTTCCAGCTCAGAAGACACTATAGGAGACCTGAAGAAGCTCATCGCTGCCCAGACAGGCACACGGTGGGACAAGATCGTACTCAAGAAATGGTGAGAAAGAAATGAACAGTCCCTAGCCTACGGACCAGTGACGAGTCACTTCCCTAGCCTACGAACCAGTGACGAGTCACTTCCCTCATATACATATGAGATGAGTAATGTAGGGTATGTAAACATAATATTAAGTAGCATTGTTTAAAGTGGCTAGTGATTATATTTTACATCAATTCCCATTATTAAAGTGGCTGGAGTTGAGTCAGTGTGTTGGCAGCAGCCAAGTAAGTATGTCACTGTTGTATTCGGGCACACGTGACAAACTTTGATTTAGATTTAGCTGCGTCACTCGGAAACTTGTTAGTTGTGGCATATTTGGAACCAGTGACGAGTCACTTCTCCTTCTCTTCCTCCTGTATTATTCAGACTGGTCTCTGTGTCGTCTGCGTTTGTATCCAGGGTAACGTGTTAGAATATTAAGGTAGAAATGTAGAACCTGCAAGCCTCTGTGACGTGTAGAATAAGGAATCATGTAATTTCTATCTGAAACATTCCGGAAGGAACCTGGTCGAGGCCGTGTTCTTCCTCTGTGACATGTAGAATAAGGAATCATGTAATTTCTATCTGAAACGTTCCGGAAGGAACCTGGTCGAGGGCGTGTTCTTCCTCTGTGACTAACTTCCTGTTTTCTCCTCTCAGGTACACCATATTCAAGGACCACGTGTCTCTGGGAGACTGTATCCTTTTTGAGCCCTCCGAAGTGCAGTTTCACTGTTTGACCACCGGATGGCGTTTTATTGTCGCGAGTCTCGTCCTGGAGGCACAACTGGGCCATTTCCCCTTAGACAGAGCAGCGGCAAAGTCAAACGTGGCTATATTGTTTTCATGCATTTTTACAATAATGCGCTTTTTGGTGTTTTAAATTAGGGTTAGGCATTAGGTTCAACAGTGGGTTTTAAATTAGGGTTAGGCATTAGGTACAACAGTGGGTTTTAAATTAGGGTTAGGCATTAGGTTCAACAGTGTGGTTAGGCATTAGGTTCAACAGTGTGTTAGGCATTAGGTTCAACAGTGTGGTTAGGCATTAGGTTCAACAGTGTGGTTAGGCATTAGGTTCAACAGTGTGTTAGGCATTAGGTTCAACAGTGTGTTAGACATTAGGTTCAACAGTGTGGTTAGGCATTAGGTTCAACAGTGTGTTAGGCATTAGGTTCAACAGTGTGTTAGGCATTAGGTTCAACAGTGTGGTTAGGCATTAGGTTCAACAGTGTGGTTAGGCATTAGACATTAGGTTCAACAGTGTGTTAGGCATTAGGTTCAACAGTGTGGTTAGGCATTAGGTTCAACAGTCTGTTAGGCATTAGGTTCAACAGTGTGTTAGGCATTAGGTTCAACAGTGTGTTAGGCATTAGGTTCAACAGTGTGTTAGGCATTAGGTTCAACAGTGTGTTAGGCATTAGGTTCAACAGTGTGTTAGGCATTAGGTTCAACAGTGTGTTAGGCATTAGGTTCAACAGTGTGGTTAGGCATTAGGTTCAACAGTGTGTTAGGCATTAGGTTCAACAGTGTGGTTAGGCATTAGGTTCAACAGTGTGTTAGGCATTAGGTTCAACAGTGTGGTTAGGCATTAGGCATTAGGTTCAACAGTGTGTTAGGCATTAGGTTCAACAGTGTGTTAGGCATTAGGTTCAACAGTGTGTTAGGCATTAGGTTCAACAGTGTGTTAGGCATTAGGTCCAACAGTGTGTTAGGCATTAGGTTCAACAGTGTGTTAGGCATTAGGTTCAACAGTGTGGTTAGGCATTAGGTTCAACAGTGTGTTAGGCATTAGGTTCAACAGTGTGTTAGGCATTAGGTTCAACAGTGTGGTTAGGCATTAGGTTCAACAGTGTGGTTAGGCATTAGGTTCAACAGTGTGTTAGGCATTAGGTTCAACAGTGTGTTAGGCATTAGGTTCAACAGTGTGTTAGGCATTAGGTTCAACAGTGTGTTAGGCATTAGGTTCAACAGTGTGGTTAGGCATTAGGTTCAACAGTGTGGTTAGACATTAGGTTCAACAGTGTGGTTAGACATTAGGTTCAACAGTGTGGTTAGACATTAGGTTCAACAGTGTGGTTAGACATTAGGTTCAACAGTGTGGTTAGGCATTAGGTCCAACAGTGTGTTAGACATTAGGTTCAACAGTGTGTTAGGCATTAGGTTCAACAGTGTGTTAGGCATTAGGTTCAACAGTGTGTTAGGCATTAGGTTCAACAGTGTGTTAGGCATTAGGTTCAACAGTGTGTTAGGCATTAGGTTCAACAGTGTGTTAGACATTAGGTTCAACAGTGTGTTAGACATTAGGTTCAACAGTGTGTTAGGCATTAGGTTCAACAGTGTGTTAGACATTAGGTTCAACAGTGTGTTAGGCATTAGGTTCAACAGTGTGTTAGGCATTAGGGTTAGGCATTAGGTTCAACAGTGTGTTAGGCATTAGGTTCAACAGTGTGTTAGGCATTAGGTTCAACAGTGTGGTTAGGCATTAGGTTCAACAGTGTGTTAGGCATTAGGTTCAACAGTGTGTTAGGCATTAGGTTCAACAGTGTGTTAGGCATTAGGTTCAACAGTGTGTTAGGCATTAGGTTCAACAGTGTGTTAGGCATTAGGTTCAACAGTGTGGTTAGGCATTAGGTTCAACAGTGTGTTAGGCATTAGGTTCAACAGTGTGTTTTAAATTAGGGTTAGGCATTAGGTTCAACAGTGTGGTTAGGCATTAGGTTCAACAGTGTGGTTAGACATTAGGTTCAACAGTGTGGTTAGACATTAGGTTCAACAGTGTGGTTAGACATTAGGTTCAACAGTGTGGTTAGACATTAGGTTCAACAGTGTGGTTAGACATTAGGTTCAACAGTGTGGTTAGGCATTAGGTTCAACAGTGTGTTAGGCATTAGGTCCAACAGTGTGTTAGACATTAGGTTCAACAGTGTGTTAGGCATTAGGTTCAACAGTGTGTTAGACATTAGGTTCAACAGTGTGGTTAGGGTTAGGCATTAGGTTCAACAGTGTGTTAGACATTAGGTTCAACAGTGTGGTTAGGGTTAGGCATTAGGTTCAACAGTGTGTTAGACATTAGGTTCAACAGTGTGGTTAGGGTTAGGCATTAGGTTCAACAGTGTGTTAGACATTAGGTTCAACAGTGTGTTAGACATTAGGTTCAACAGTGTGTTAGGCATTAGGTTCAACAGTGTGTTAGGCATTAGGTCCAACAGTGTGTTAGGCATTAGGTTCAACAGTGTGGTTAGACATTAGGTTCAACAGTGTGTTAGACATTAGGTTCAACAGTGTGTTAGGCATTAGGTTCAACAGTGTGGTTAGACATTAGGTTCAACAGTGTGTTAGACATTAGGTTCAACAGTGTGTTAGGCATTAGGTTCAACAGTGTGTTAGGCATTAGGTTCAACAGTGTGTTAGACATTAGGTTCAACAGTGTGTTAGGCATTAGGTTCAACAGTGTGTTAGGCATTAGGTTCAACAGTGTGTTAGGCATTAGGTCCAACAGTGTGTTAGGCATTAGGTTCAACAGTGTGTTAGGCATTAGGTTCAACAGTGTGGTTAGGCATTAGGTTCAACAGTGTGTTAGGCATTAGGTTCAACAGTGTGTTAGGCATTAGGTTCAACAGTGTGTTAGGCATTAGGTTCAACAGTGTGGTTAGGCATTAGGTTCAACAGTGTGTTAGGCATTAGGTTCAACAGTGTGTTAGGCATTAGGTTCAACAGTGTGTTAGGCATTAGGTTCAACAGTGTGTTAGGCATTAGGTTCAACAGTGTGTTAGGCATTAGGTTCAACAGTGTGGTTAGGGTTAGGCATTAGGTTCAACAGTGTGTTAGACATTAGGTTCAACAGTGTGGTTAGGGTTAGGCATTAGGTTCAACAGTGTGTTAGACATTAGGTTCAACAGTGTGTTAGACATTAGGTTCAACAGTGTGTTAGGCATTAGGTTCAACAGTGTGTTAGGCATTAGGTCCAACAGTGTGTTAGGCATTAGGTTCAACAGTGTGGTTAGACATTAGGTTCAACAGTGTGTTAGACATTAGGTTCAACAGTGTGTTAGGCATTAGGTTCAACAGTGTGGTTAGACATTAGGTTCAACAGTGTGTTAGACATTAGGTTCAACAGTGTGTTAGGCATTAGGTTCAACAGTGTGTTAGGCATTAGGTTCAACAGTGTGTTAGGCATTAGGTTCAACAGTGTGTTAGACATTAGGTTCAACAGTGTGTTAGGCATTAGGTTCAACAGTGTGTTAGGCATTAGGTTCAACAGTGTGTTAGGCATTAGGTCCAACAGTGTGTTAGGCATTAGGTTCAACAGTGTGTTAGGCATTAGGTTCAACAGTGTGGTTAGGCATTAGGTTCAACAGTGTGTTAGGCATTAGGTTCAACAGTGTGTTAGGCATTAGGTTCAACAGTGTGTTAGGCATTAGGTTCAACAGTGTGGTTAGGCATTAGGTTCAACAGTGTGTTAGGCATTAGGTTCAACAGTGTGTTAGGCATTAGGTTCAACAGTGTGTTAGACATTAGGTTCAACAGTGTGTTAGACATTAGGTTCAACAGTGTGTTAGGCATTAGGTTCAACAGTGTGGTTAGGCATTAGGTTCAACAGTGTGGTTAGACATTAGGTTCAACAGTGTGGTTAGACATTAGGTTCAACAGTGGGTTAGGCATTAGGTTCAACAGTGTGGTTAGACATTAGGTTCAACAGTGTGTTAGGCATTAGGTTCAACAGTGTGGTTAGACATTAGGTTCAACAGTGTGTTAGACATTAGGTTCAACAGTGGGTTAGGCATTAGGTTCAACAGTGTGGTTAGGCATTAGGTTCAACAGTGTGGTTAGGCATTAGGTTCAACAGTGTGGTTAGGCATTAGGTTCAACAGTGTGTTAGGCATTAGGTTCAACAGTGTGTTAGGCATTAGGTTCAACAGTGTGGTTAGGCATTAGGTTCAACAGTGTGGTTAGGCATTAGGTTCAACAGTGTGGTTAGGGTTAGGCATTAGGTTCAACAGTGTGTTAGGCATTAGGTTCAACAGTGGGTTAGGCATTAGGTTCAACAGTGTGTTAGGCATTAGGTTCAACAGTGGGTTAGGCATTAGGGTTAGGCATTAGGTTCAACAGTGTGTTAGACATTAGGTTCAACAGTGTGGTTAGGCATTAGGTTCAACAGTGTGGTTAGACATTAGGTTCAACAGTGTGTTAGGCATTAGGTTCAACAGTGTGTTAGGCATTAGGTTCAACAGTGTGTTAGGCATTAGGTTCAACAGTGTGGTTAGGCATTAGGTTCAACAGTGTGGTTAGGCATTAGGTTCAACAGTGTGGTTAGGCATTAGGTTCAACAGTGTGGTTAGGCATTAGGTTCAACAGTGTGGTTAGGGTTAGGCATTAGGTTCAACAGTGTGCTTTAAATTAGGGTTAGGCATTAGGTTCAACAGTGTGGTTAAGTTGTAAATGAGATTGGATGACTTTGTGGCTGTGCCAGCTAGTGACCACTGCAGAGCTGCCTCCAGAACAACATTCATGACAAAGAATACTGAAACAGCTGTTTAACCAAGAGGAAATAGAACACTATTGAGCCCTTAGAACAGCAGTTTCACTCTGACCAGGGAGAAATCTGTAAACTGGGCGATACTGAGCCAACATGTCTGCTTTCCTTCCAGGTTTTGCTACTGTTAGATATAGTAAGGCGAGAAACACACAGCAACATTTGAATGTCTCCTCCTCCTCCTCATTTTATCTGATGGTTATTGTCAGAGTGGGTTTCTACATGTAAGCAACGTTTTTGTTATTGAGAAATGCAGTTGGTGAAGTATTGCCTTGAAAGTGAGGAGTTTCCTGGTTTAGTTCATCATATTGAGGGAAACTCGGGGAAATGATTTGGTTGTGCAACTCGAGACATTTGACACACACACACACACGGTACATCTGGCATATGGATGGTGTTTGTGTGGGACTACTGACCACCACCACCACCACCACCACCACTGTTCTCCTCCTTAACTCAACTGTCTGCAGATGAGATCCATGATGGGCAGAACCTGGAGCTGTACTACCAGTAGAAGACTGAGGACACACACACACACACACAATTCTATGTAATAACAAGGCTTGAGTTTGTTGATCATTGGGGTTTTGCGGAAGACATTGTTGGTGTTCTAGTGATGAAATGTTTTGATATTGTTTGGAAATAAAAGCAAATATTTATATTAGTTTAATTTGTCTCCATCTCTAACTGGCTTTATTATCTGGAAGTGTCCCACACGGCACCCTATTCTCTATATAGTGCACTACTATAGACCATACTCTGTTCTGTCTAGGTAAGAGGTTCTCTATATAGTGCACTACTATAGACCAGACTCTGTTCTGTCTAGGTAAGAGGTTCTCTATATAGTGCACTACTATAGACCAGACTCTTATGTCCAGGTAAGAGGTTCCCTATATAGTGCACTACTATAGACCAGACTCTGTTCTGTCCAGGTAAGAGGTTCTCTATATAGTATACTACTATAGACCAGACTCTGTTCTGTCTAGGTAAGAGGTTCTCTATATAGTATACTACTATAGACCAGACTCTGTTCTGTCTAGGTAAGAGGTTCTCTATATAGTGCACTACTATAGACCAGACTCTGTTCTGTCTAGGTAAGAGGTTCTCTATATAGTGCACTACTATAGACCAGACTCTTATGTCCAGGTAAGAGGTTCCCTATATAGTGCACTACTATAGACCAGACTCTGTTCTGTCTAGGTAAGAGGTTCTCTATATAGTGCACTACTATAGACCAGACTCTGTTCTGTCTAGGTAAGAGGTTCCCTATATAGTGCACTACTATAGACCAGACTCTGTTCTGTCTAGGTAAGAGGTTCTCTATATAGTGCACTACTATAGACCAGACTCTGTTCTGTCTAGGTAAGAGGTTCTCTATATAGTGCACTACTATAGACCAGACACTGTTCTGTCTTGGTAAGAGGTTCTCTATATAGTGCACTACTATAGACCAGACTCTGTTCTGTCTAGGTAAGAGGTTCCCTATATAGTGCACTACTATAGACCAGACTCTGTTCTGTCTAGGTAAGAGGTTCTCTATATAGTATACTACTATAGACCAGACTCTGTTCTGTCTAGGTAAGAGGTTCCCTATATAGTGCACTACTATAGACCAGACTCTGTTCTGTCTAGGTAAGAGGTTCCCTATATAGTGCACTACTATAGACCAGACTCTGTTCTGTGCCATTTGGGACAGAACCTCTGAATATTAGTCAATATTAACTGCAACGATTTTTAAAAGTAGACTCGTCGATGTGGCGAAGATTCACAGAGTAAACGGCATAGTGGGTCCATTTCCGCATCAGCTAAGAGCGTTGAAGCGCGAGACTCAACTTCTCTGCTGTTTTGCTGCGGCGTTGTAACCGTGGAGAACGTTGCTCTGTGTGATTGGCTGAGAGAGAAGACTCTCTCCATCTCGCTCGTCTCCGCTGCGGTGCTGCTCGTGGCAACCTCATTTCAGAGTTTAAATATTGAACACGCCGAATGGCACGTGTCTTTTTTTCCCCCTGTTGCTCGTTTGAAAAACGAGATTCAGTCTTGGAGGTTGTTTCCTGACCGATTCCGCGTTTGGTTTTATTGAGGTTTGTCCCCCCATGAGATACTGTACACACGGAAGCCTGTTTCAATTCCTCAGAATTAATTGAAGACAACTAAAACAAATCTGTATTTTGTAAATTGTTGCTGGGGATGTTTTAGTTGTGCAATTTTACATGAAGGTGTTTGGTGCAGTATTTCTTAAGAAACCAAAAATTGCGACGTGTTGTCTTAAGTACACAAAGTCGGTCTGCTGGGCAGGTCCATCTATGCTATTGGATAGAGAGCTGTCACCGCAGCGGTTCACCCCACGTTAGTGGGAAAACGGGGAATTGTCCAATCAAAACACAACCTTCATTTACCAATTGTGACACTCCGTCTTAGACAAGCCTGATTTTATGACCAAAATGATCCAATGTACACATTGTAGTCCATCTAGACACTATAATAACTGACTCGTATCTGTTTTCAAGGGGATGTGTTGCTTTTAAAAAGGCATTCGCTCATTGTACATAGTTCATGTTAACATGACAGAGACATACCACGTGGTACGTCAGAGGTTTTATTCACAGCAGAAACATTGATTCAGTGATAGATAGATAGAGATGGAAAGAGGCTGTATCAGGGGTCCCTCTACATTAACACGTCTGACCAGGGCTGTATCTGTGTGTAGTGGGGGGGTCATAGAGATGGAAAGAGGCCGTATCATTGTATCCGTCCCACTACGGCGTCTGTGACATCATGGGCAGTGCCATTGAGGCCATTTTGAAGTAGTCCCAATTTCTTCTTCACGATTGGCTGATACCTCCTGATGACCCTTGGCTGCACATGACTCCCAACAAGGTCACCAGTAGGGATCAGCCAATGAAGTTGGAAGTCCCAGCCAGTTGACTACATTGAAATGGTGGAAGCCCTCAATGGTGCTGCCCCGTGCTAATACAACCTTTTGGCCACTAGAGGCCTCTATCATTCTCTATGGTGGTGGTAAATCTTCCACCATATTGCCTCTATCATTCTCTATGGTGGTGGTAAATCTTCCACCATATTGCCTCTATCATTCTCTATGGTGGTGGTAAATCATCCACCATATTGCCTCTATCATTCTCTATGGTGGTGGTAAATCTTCCACCATATTGCCTCTATCATTCTCTATGGTGGTGGTAAATCTTCCACCATATTGCCTCTATCATTCTCTATGGTGGTGGTAAATCTTCCACCATATTGCCTCTATCATTCTCTATGGTGGTGGTACATCTTCCACCATATTGCCTCTATCATTCTCTATGGTGGTGGTAAATCTTCCACCATATTGCCTCTATCTTGCAGGTCAAACATTTAACGCCTCCACGCAGTCTTTTTAATTTTTATTTTAAATCATCACTGGATGTCTAATAAATCACTGTGTTTACTTCATGAAAATAACTTAAAATAAATGTTTTATCATTTATTTCCCCGAGCCTCCTTCAGCCATTGGAATGCTCAGTCTGATCGTGTCGGTGTGTTGATAGAAATTTAAATATATTTACATGCACAGCTCTGATTGGCGGATAGGATTGTCTAGACTCTAGAGCAGGGATGGGCAGCTCCAGTCCTCGGGGCCCTGATTGGTGTCACACTTCAGCCCCAGCTAAGACATCTGACTCCAGTAATGCAATGATCATGTTCTTCAGTTCAAAATTACAGTCAGTTTAATCAGCTGTGTTTGCTAGGGAAACAGTGGGACTGGAGTTGCCCATCCCTGGCAACTAGAGCCTACCCAGCTTACCCCTTCAAAGTAGGTGGAGACATATGCAAATAAAAGATGACTGGTCATTGGTCAGAAAAATCAGATCAGATTGTGATGTCATGCTGTGGGTCAAAAACTCCATCCCACCTGAACTGGCTGAAATTCCAAGCATTGTTTTCAAAATGACATTATCGTAATTTTATACAATTTCAGAGTGTTATTTCAACCTCATAGTGTGGAGATATTGTTGAAAAAAAACAAAACAGTAAAATCACATTTTTGACTGCACTGGTTAGGGCCAAGGGAAGGGGTAGGGATTGAATTGGGACACACTGTCTCTTTCACACACAGGTGAAGGTGTGACAGTGAGGCGACTTCAGCAGTAGTCACACAGGTGGAGATGTGACAGTAAGGCGACTTCAGCAGTAGTCACACAGGTGAAGGTGTGAGGTGACATCAGCAGTAGTCAGAGTAATCCTCTTCTACATAGTTAGCTGGGAACAGACCGACCTACAGACAGAGAGACGGGAGTTAGCTGGGAACAGACCGACCTACAGACAGAGAGAGGAGTGTTCAACAATTTGTGTGTTGGAAAAGCATTCCAGGTGAAGCTGGTTGAGAGAATGCTGAGAGTGTGCAAAGCTGTCATCAAGGCAAAGGGTGGCTACATTGAAGAATCTAAAATATATTTTGATTTGTTTAACACTTTTGTGTTATTTCATAGTTTTGATGTCTTCACTGTTATTCTACAATGTAGAAATAAAGAAAAGCCCTTGAATGAGGAGGTGTGTCCACACTGTTGACTGGTAAAGGGGTGGGCGTGTGGAAAGGGGTGGGCGTGTGGATGAGGAGGTGTGTCCACACTGTTGACCGTACATGTTGACAGGTGTATGTGTGAGGATCCTACTGCATGTGAATGTGTGTGTGTGTGTGTGTGTGTGTGTGTGTGTGTACTGTGTGTGTGTGTACTGTGTGTGTGTGTACTGTGTGTGTGTGTGTACTGTGTGTGTGTGTGTACTGTGTGTGTGTGTGTGTACTGTGTGTGTGTGTGTACTGTGTGTGTACTGTGTGTGTGTGTGTGTACTGTGTGTGTGTGTGTACTGTGTGTGTACTGTGTGTGTGTACTGTGTGTATGTGTGAGGATCCTACTCCATGTGCTGCATGTGTGTGTGTGTGTGTGTACTGTGTGTGTGTGTGTGTACTGTGTGTGTGTGTGTGTGTGTACTGTGTGTGTGTGTGTGTACTGTGTGTGTGTGTACTGTGTGTGTGTGTACTGTGTGTGTGTGTGTACTGTGTGTGTGTGTGTGTGTGTGTGTGTGTGTGTGTGTGTGTGTGTGTGTGTGTGTGTGTGTGTGTGTGTGTGTGTGTGTGTGTGGGGGGGGGGGGGGGGGACGGTGTTTGTTGGTCCTCACCCGTCCATAGACCTCTCCTTTCCACCATCCATTGTGAGCTTTCTTAGACAGGACCTTGACTGTGTCTCCTTCTCTCAGAGACAGCTCTGTACGGTCTCTGGCTGAGAAGTCATACCTGGCCCGAGCTGTGCCAAACGAACGCATACTGCCACCTAGAGGAGAGAGGGAGAGGTGAGCGTGGGTGTGTGTGTGTGTTGAAACAGACAGTATTTGAGAGTACTTATATTTGAGGTTATGGAAGGAAATAAGTTGAGGTTTGTAGGAAGTCTTGAGAGAGAGAGAGTGTGTGTGTGTGTGTGTGTGTGTGTGTGTGTACCTGGGGAGGGTGTGTTGAAGGGTGTATCACTCTGATCAGGCTGATTGAAGGGGGTCTGTAGGGTGTTCTGTGTGTGTGTACCTGGGGAGGGTGTGTTGAAGGGTGTATCACTCTGATCAGGCTGATTGAAGGGGGTCTGTAGGGTGTTCTGTGTGTGTGTACCTGGGGAGGGTGTGTTGAAGGGTGTATCACTCTGATCAGGCTGATTGAAGGGGGTCTGAAGGGTGGTGTCCACATCCTTAAAATACTCCTTCAATGAATGTTGCTGGTAGAACTGAACCATCTCCTAACAGAGAGATGAGGGGAGAGAGAGGGGGGAGAGAGGTAGGGGAAGGTGAGAGAGAGAGGGGGAGATGGGGGAGGGGAGAGAGAGATAGGGGAAGGGGAGAGAGAGAGAGGGAGATGTGGGAGGGGAGAGAGAGATAGGGGAAGGGGAGAGAGAGAGGGGGAGATGGGGGAGGGGAGAGAGAGAGGGGGAGATGGGGGAGGGAAGAGAGAGATAAGGGAAGGGGAGAGAGAGAGGGGGAGATGGGGAGGGAAGAGAGAGATAGGGGAAGGGGAGAGAGAGAGGGGGAGATGGGGAGGGAAGAGAGAGATAGGGTAGATGGGGGAGGGGAGAGAGAGAGGGGGAGGGGAGAGAGAGAGGGGGAGATGGGGAGGGGAGAGAGAGATAGGGGAGATGGGGGAGGGGAGAGAGAGGGGGAGAAGAGAGAGAGGGGGAGGGGAGAGAGAGAGGGGGAGGGGAGATGGGGGAGGGGAGAGAGAGAGAGGGGGAGGGGAGAGAGAGAGGGGGAGATGGGGGAGGGGAGAGAGAGGGGGGAGATGGGGGAGGGGAGAGAGAGAGGGGGAGATGGGGGAGGGGAGCGAGAGAGATGTGAAAAGTGCTTTACAAAAAAAAGTTAAACATGTTTACATTTACAAGAAAAAGGGATGAAAGGTAGAGGGAGAGAGACGAGGAGGGTAGACAGAGAGATAAGAGGGAGAGAGACGAGGAGGGTAGACAGAGAGATAAGAGGGAGAGAGACGAGGAGGGTAGACAGAGAGATAAGAGGGAGAGAGATGAGGAGGGTAGACAGAGAGAAGAGGGAGAGAGACGAGGAGCGTAGACAGAGAGATAAGAGGGAGAGAGACGAGGAGGGTAGACAGAGAGATAAGAGGGAGAGAGACGAGGAGGGTAGATAGAGAGAAGAGGGAGAGAGACGAGGAGGGTAGACAGAGAGAAGAGGGAGAGAGACGAGGAGCGTAGACAGAGAGATAAGAGGGAGAGAGACGAGGAGGGTAGACAGAGAGAT
This sequence comes from Oncorhynchus mykiss, assembly GCF_057628025.1. Classification (NCBI taxonomy): domain Eukaryota; kingdom Metazoa; phylum Chordata; class Actinopteri; order Salmoniformes; family Salmonidae; genus Oncorhynchus; species Oncorhynchus mykiss. Next base: position 9,815,721 of record NC_143034.1, read on the forward strand.
AAGAGGGAGAGAGACGAGGAGGGTAGATAGAGAGAAGAGGGAGAGAGACGAGGAGGGTAGACAGAGAGATAAGAGGGAGAGAGACGAGGAGCGTAGACAGAGAGATAAGAGGGAGAGAGACGAGGAGGGTAGACAGAGAGATAAGAGGGAGAGAGACGAGGAGGGTAGATAGAGAGAAGAGGGAGAGAGACGAGGAGGGTAGACAGAGAGATAAGAGGGAGAGAGACGAGGAGGGTAGACAGAGAGATAAGAGGGAGAGAGACGAGGAGGGTAGACAAAGAGATAAGAGGGAGAGAGACGAGGAGGGTAGACAGAGAGATAAAAGGGAGAGAGACGAGGAGGGTAGACAGAGAGATAAGAGGGAGAGAGACGAGGAGGGTAGACAGAGAGATAAGAGGGAGAGAGATGAGGAGGGTAGACAGAGAGATAAGAGGGAGAGAGATGGGGAGGGTAGACAGAGAGATAAGAGGGAGAGAGACGGGGAGGGTAGACAGAGAGATAAGAGACAGAGAGACGAGGAGGGTAGACAGAGAGATAAGAGGGAGAGATATGAGGAGGGTAGACAGAGAGATAAGAGGGAGAGAGATGAGGAGGGTAGACAGAGAGATAAGAGGGAGAGAGACGAGGAGGGTAGACAGAGAGATAAGAGGGAGAGAGATGAGGAGGGTAGACAGAGAGATAAGAGGGAGAGAGATGAGGAGGGTAGACAGAGAGATAAGAGGGAGAGAAACGAGGAGGGTTGACTGAGAGATGAGAGGGAGAGAAACGAGGAGGGTAGACAGAGAGATAAGAGGGAGAGAGACGAGGAGGGTAGACAGAGAGATAAGAGGGAGAGAGACGAGGAGGGTAGACAGAGAGATAAGAGGGAGAGAGACGAGAAGGGTAGACAGAGAGATAAGAGGGAGAGAGACGAGGAGGGTAGACAGAGAGATAAGAGGGAGAGAGACGAGGAGGGTAGACAGAGAGATAAGAGGGAGAGAGACGAGGAGGGTAGACAGAGAGATAAGAGGGAGAGAGACGAGGAGGGTAGACAGAGAGATAAGAGGGAGAGAGACGAGGAGGGTAGACAGAGAGATACGAGGGGGAGAGATACGGAGGGTAGACAGAGAGATAAGAGGGAGAGAGATGGGGAGGGTAGACAGAGAGATAAGAGGGAGAGAGACGGGGAGGGTAGACAGAGAGATAAGAGGGAGAGAGACGAGGAGGGTAGACAGAGAGATAAGAGGGAGAGAGATGAGGAGGGTAGACAGCGAGATAAGAGGGAGAGAGACGAGGAGTGTAGACAGAGAGATAAGAGGGAGAGAGACGAGGAGGGTAGACAGAGAGATAAGAGGGAGAGAGATGAGGAGGGTAGACAGAGAGATAAGAGGGAGAGAAACGAGGAGGGTAGACAGAGAGATAAGAGGGAGAGAGACGAGGAGGGTAGACAGAGAGATAAGAGGGAGAGAGATGAGGAGGGTAGACAGAGAGATAAGAGGGAGAGAGATGAGGAGGGTAAACAGAGAGATAAGAGGGAGAGAGACGAGGAGGGTAGACAGAGAGATAAGAGGGAGAGAGATGAGGAGGGTAGACAGAGAGATAAGAGGGAGAGAGACGAGGAGGGTAGACAGAGAGATAAGAGGGAGAGAAACGAGGAGGGTAGACTGAGAGATAAGAGGGAGAGAGACGAGGAGGGTAGACAGAGAGATAAGAGGGAGAGAGATGAGGAGGGTAGACAGAGAGAAGAGGGAGAGAGACGAGGAGCGTAGACAGAGAGATAAGAGGGAGAGAGACGAGGAGGGTAGACAGAGAGATAAGAGGGAGAGAGACGAGGAGGGTAGATAGAGAGAAGAGGGAGAGAGACGAGGAGGGTAGACAGAGAGAAGAGGGAGAGAGACGAGGAGCGTAGACAGAGAGATAAGAGGGAGAGAGACGAGGAGGGTAGACAGAGAGATAAGAGGGAGAGAGACGAGGAGGGTAGATAGAGAGAAGAGGGAGAGAGACGAGGAGGGTAGACAGAGAGATAAGAGGGAGAGAGACGAGGAGCGTAGACAGAGAGATAAGAGGGAGAGAGACGAGGAGGGTAGACAGAGAGATAAGAGGGAGAGAGACGAGGAGGGTAGATAGAGAGAAGAGGGAGAGAGACGAGGAGGGTAGACAGAGAGATAAGAGGGAGAGAGACGAGGAGGGTAGACAGAGAGATAAGAGGGAGAGAGACGAGGAGGGTAGACAAAGAGATAAGAGGGAGAGAGACGAGGAGGGTAGACAGAGAGATAAGAGGGAGAGAGACGAGGAGGGTAGACAGAGAGATAAGAGGGAGAGAGACGAGGAGGGTAGACAGAGAGATAAGAGGGAGAGAGATGAGGAGGGTAGACAGAGAGATAAGAGGGAGAGAGATGGGGAGGGTAGACAGAGAGATAAGAGGGAGAGAGACGGGGAGGGTAGACAGAGAGATAAGAGACAGAGAGACGAGGAGGGTAGACAGAGAGATAAGAGGGAGAGAGATGAGGAGGGTAGACAGAGAGATAAGAGGGAGAGAAACGAGGAGGGTAGACTGAGAGATGAGAGGGAGAGAAACGAGGAGGGTAGACAGAGAGATAAGAGGGAGAGAGACGAGGAGGGTAGACAGAGAGATAAGAGGGAGAGAGACGAGGAGGGTAGACAGAGAGATAAGAGGGAGAGAGACGAGAAGGGTAGACAGAGAGATAAGAGGGAGAGAGACGAGGAGGGTAGACAGAGAGATAAGAGGGAGAGAGACGAGGAGGGTAGACAGAGAGATAAGAGGGAGAGAGATGAGGAGGGTAGACAGAGAGATAAGAGGGAGAGAAACGAGGAGGGTAGACTGAGAGATGAGAGGGAGAGAAACGAGGAGGGTAGACAGAGAGATAAGAGGGAGAGAGACGAGGAGGGTAGACAGAGAGATAAGAGGGAGAGAGACGAGGAGGGTAGACAGAGAGATAAGAGGGAGAGAGACGAGAAGGGTAGACAGAGAGATAAGAGGGAGAGAGACGAGGAGGGTAGACAGAGAGATAAGAGGGAGAGAGACGAGGAGGGTAGACAGAGAGATAAGAGGGAGAGAGACGAGGAGGGTAGACAGAGAGATAAGAGGGAGAGAGACGAGGAGGGTAGACAGAGAGATAAGAGGGAGAGAGACGAGGAGGGTAGACAGAGAGATACGAGGGGGAGAGATGCGGAGGGTAGACAGAGAGATAAGAGGGAGAGAGTTGGGGAGGGTAGACAGAGAGATAAGAGGGAGAGAGACGGGGAGGGTAGACAGAGAGATAAGAGGGAGAGAGACGAGGAGGGTAGACAGAGAGATAAGAGGGAGAGAGATGAGGAGGGTAGACAGAGAGATAAGAGGGAGAGAGACGAGGAGTGTAGACAGAGAGATAAGAGGGAGAGAGACGAGGAGGGTAGACAGAGAGATAAGAGGGAGAGAGATGAGGAGGGTAGACAGAGAGATAAGAGGGAGAGAAACGAGGAGGGTAGACAGAGAGATAAGAGGGAGAGAGACGAGGAGGGTAGACAGAGAGATAAGAGGGAGAGAGATGAGGAGGGTAGACAGAGAGATAAGAGGGAGAGAGATGAGGAGGGTAAACAGAGAGATAAGAGGGAGAGAGACGAGGAGGGTAGACAGAGAGATAAGAGGGAGAGAGATGAGGAGGGTAGACAGAGAGATAAGAGGGAGAGAGACGAGGAGGGTAGACAGAGAGATAAGAGGGAGAGAAACGAGGAGGGTAGACTGAGAGATGAGAGGGAGAGAAACGAGGAGGGTAGACAGAGAGATAAGAGGGAGAGAGACGAGGAGGGTAGACAGAGAGATAAGAGGGAGAGAGACGAGGAGGGTAGACAGAGAGATAAGAGGGAGAGAGACGAGGAGGGTAGACAGAGAGATAAGAGGGAGAGAGACGAGGAGGGTAGACAGAGAGATAAGAGGGAGAGAGACGAGGAGGGTAGACAGAGAGATAAGAGGGAGAGAGACGAGGAGGGTAGACAGAGAGATACGAGGGGGAGAGACGAGGAGGGTAGAAAGCAAGATAAGAGGGAGAGAGAGGAGGAAGGTAGACAGCGAGATAAGAGGGAGAGAGACGAGGAGGGTAGACAGAGAGATAAGAGGGAGAGAGATGAGGAGGGTAGACAGAGAGATAAGAGGGAGAGAGATGAGGAGGATAGACAGAGAGATAAGAGGGAGAGAAACGAGGAGGGTAGACAGAGATGAGAGGGAGAGAAACGAGGAGGGTAGACTGAGAGATGAGAGGGAGAGAAACGATGAGGGTAGACAGAGAGATGAGGAGGGTAGACAGAGAGTTGAGGAGGGTAGACAGAGAGACGAGGAGGGTAGACAGAGAGACGAGGAGGGTAGACAGAGAGATAAGAGGGAGAGAGACGAGGAGGGTAGACAGAGAGATACGAGGGGGAGAGACGAGGAGGGTAGAAAGCAAGATAAGAGGGAGAGAGAGGAGGAAGGTAGACAGCGAGATAAGAGGGAGAGAGACGAGGAGGGTAGACAGAGAGATAAGAGGGAGAGAGATGAGGAGGGTAGACAGAGAGATAAGAGGGAGAGAGATGAGGAGGATAGACAGAGAGACGAGGAGGGTAGACAGAGAAACGAGGAGGGTAGACAGAGATGAGAGGGAGAGAAACGAGGAGGGTAGACTGAGAGATGAGAGGGAGAGAAACGATGAGGGTAGACAGAGAGATGAGGAGGGTAGACAGAGAGTTGAGGAGGGTAGACAGAGAGACGAGGAGGGTAGACAGAGAGACGAAGAGGGTAGACAGAGAGACGAGGAGGGTAGACAGAGAGACGAGGAGGGTAGACAGAGAGACGAGGAGGGTAGACAGAGAGACGAAGAGGGTAGACAGAGAGACGAGGAGGGTAGACAGAGCGACGAGGAGGGTAGACAGAGAGACGAGGAGGGTAGACAGAGAGACGAGGAGGGTAGACAGAGGGACGAGGAGGGTAGACAGAGAGACGAGGAGGGTAGACAGAGAAACGAGGAGGGTAGACAGAGAGACGAGGAGGGTAGACAGAGAGACGAGGAGGGTAGACAGAGAGACGAGGAGGGTAGACAGAGAGACGAGGAGGGTAGACAGAGAGACGAGGAGGGTAGACAGAGAAACGAGGAGGGTAGACAGAGAAACTAGGAGGGTAGACAGAGAGATGAGGAGGGTAGACAGAGAGATGGGAGGAAGAGGGAGAGAGACGAGGAGGGTAGACAGAGAGACGAGGAGGGTAGACAGAGAGAGGAGGAGGGTAGACAGAGAGACGAGGAGGGTAGACAGAGAGACGAGGAGGGTAGACAGAGAGATGAGGAGGGTAGACAGAGAGACGGGGAGGGTAGACAGAGAAACGAGGAGGGTAGACAGAGAGACGAGGAGGGTAGACAGAGAGACGAGGAGGGTAGACAGAGAGACGGGGAGGGTAGACAGAGAGACGAGGAGGGTAGACAGAGAGACGAGGAGGGTAGACAGAGAGACGAGGAGGGTAGACAGAGAGACGAGGAGGGTAGACAGAGAGACGAGGAGGGTAGACAGAGAGACGAGGAGGGTAGACAGAGAGACGAGGAGGGTAGACAGAGAGACGAGGAGGGTAGACAGAGAGACGAAGAGGGTAGACAGAGAGACGAGGAGGGTAGACAGAGAGACGAGGAGGGTAGACAGAGAGATGGGAGGGAAAGAAGGGGAATGACGTACGATTAACCCTTTGAATGCTTTCTTCTCGTTGATGCGGTAGAGGCCTTCTGTTGACGTGATCTTGATGTGTCTGATGTCCATGTTAAACCTGGAGGAGACAGAGTGAATGAGAATCAGTGTGTGTGTGAGAGAGTAAGATTGTGTGTGTGAAAGAGGAAGATTGCCAGCTGTTAGACAGAGCCTTTCTGATTGGCTCACTTGAGGCTGATTGCGAACTCTCCTCCGTCTTTCTGGCGGACCAGAAACGTTCCGTCGGACCGTGAAATCAGGAGGTTCTTCGCCGCTGACCGGTCCATGTTCCCCGCAAACCTAGAACCCAAATCACTTAAATGACCAAACCTAGAACCCATTGCAGTTGCGTTAGAACAATACAAAACCTTTCCCATGATTGCTATCAATAACTATTTTCAAACACAGAACACTTCCAATCCTAGAACCCTGCAGTGTTACCACACTCTTAGAAAAAGGTGATATCTAGAACCTAAAAGGGTTCTTCGGCTGTCCCCATAAGAGAAACCTTTGAAGAATTATTTTTGGTTTCAGAGAGAACCCTTTTGGTTCCAGGTAGAACCCTTTCCATGGAAAGGGTTCGACCTGGAACCCTCGACCTGGAACCAAAAAGGGTTCTCCTATGGGGACAGCAGGAGAACCCTTTTGGAACCGTTTTTTCTAAGATTGTAGGTAGTACATATCTAGAGCATCGGTATGAGTGATACCAGGTGGTACATATCTAGAACATCGGTATGAGTGATACCAGATGGTACATATCTAGAACATCGGTATGAGTGATACCAGGTGGTGCACATCTAGAACATCGGTATGAGTGATACCAGGTGGTGCATATCTAGAACAGATATGAGTGATACCAAGTGGTACACATCTAGAACATCGGTATGAGTGATACCAGGTGTAAATAGAATGGTATCATTACTCACCATAGGAAGTCGGATAGGTCGGGAGTTGGTCTCTGGGGAGAGAGGTCAGAGGTCAGACAGTTATGAGAACACAACCCATGATTCCTGAAGCACTTAATAAAACGTATGTTGGTATTTCTATCAATACCAGACACGGTGTAGCCGACACCTATAACATGGCATGTTGAACAACATGTATGTTGGTATTTCTATCAATACCAGACACGGTGTAGCCGACACCTATAACATGTTGAACAACATGTATGTTGGTATATCTATCAATACCAGACACGGTGTAGCCGACACCTATAACATGGCATGTTGAACAACATGTATGTTGGTATTTCTATCAATACCAGACACGATGAAGCCGACACCTATAACATGTTGAACAACATGTATGTTGGTATTTCTATCAATACCAGACACGGTGTAGCCGACACCTATAACATGGCATGTTGAACAACATGTATGTTGGTATTTCTATCAATACCAGACACGATGAAGCCGACACCTATAACATGTTGAACAACATGTATGTTGGTATTTCTATCAATACCAGACACGGTGTAGCCGACACCTATAACATGTTGAACAACATGTATGTTGGTATTTCTATCAATACCAGACACGATGAAGCCGACACCTATAACATGTTGAACAACATGTATGTTGGTATTTCTATCAATACCAGACACGGTGTAGCCGACACCTATAACATGTTGAACAACATGTATGTTGGTATATCTATCAATACCAGACACGGTGAAGCCGACACCTATAACATGTTGAACAACATGTATGTTGGTATTTCTATCAATACCAGACACGGTGTAGCCGACACCTATAACATGTTGAACAACATGTATGTTGGTATTTCTATCAATACCAGACACGGTGAAGCCGACACCTATAACATGGCATGTTGAACAACATGTATGTTGGTATTTCTATCAATACCAGACACGATGTAGCCGACACCTATAACATGTTGAACAACATGTATGTTGGTATATCTATCAATACCAGACACGGTGAAGCCGACACCTATAACATGTGTAATCAACAACATGTATGTTGGTATTTCTATCAATACCAGACACGGTGAAGCCGACACCTATAACATGGCATGTTGAACAACATGTATGTTGGTATTTCTATCAATACCAGACACGATGAAGCCGACACCTATAACATGTTGAACAACATGTATGTTGGTATTTCTATCAATACCAGACACGGTGAAGCCGACACCTATAACATGGCATGTTGAACAACATGTATGTTGGTATTTCTATCAATACCAGACACGATGAAGCCGACACCTATAACATGTTGAACAACATGTATGTTGGTATATCTATCAATACCAGACACGGTGAAGCCGACACCTATAACATGTTGAACAACATGTATGTTGGTATATCTATCAATACCAGACACGGTGTAGCCGACACCTATAACATGGCATGTTGAACAACATGTATGTTGGTATTTCTATCAATACCAGACACGATGAAGCCGACACCTATAACATGTTGAACAACATGTATGTTGGTATTTCTATCAATACCAGACACGGTGTAGCCGACACCTATAACATGGCATATTCAACAACATGTATGTTGGTATTTCTATCAATACCAGACACGGTGTAGCCGACACCTATAACATGGCATGTTGAACAACATGTATGTTGGTATTTCTATCAATACCAGACACGGTGTAGCCGACACCTATAACATGGCATGTTGAACAACATGTATGTTGGTATTTCTATCAATACCAGACACGGTGTAGCCGACACCTATAACATGTTGAACAACATGTATGTTGGTATTTCTATCAATACCAGACACGGTGTAGCCGACACCTATAACATGTTGAACAACATGTATGTTGGTATTTCTATCAATACCAGACACGGTGTAGCCGACACCTATAACATGGCATGTTGAACAACATGTATGTTGGTATTTCTATCAATACCAGACACGGTGTAGCCGACACCTATAACATGTTGAACAACATGTATGTTGGTATATCTATCAATACCAGACACGGTGTAGCCTAGGGGCGGCAGGATAGCCTAGTGGTTAGAGCGTTGGACTAGTAACCGGAAGGTTGCAAGTTCAAATCCCTGAGCTGACAAGGTCGTTCTGTCCCTGAACAGGCAGTTAACCCACTGTTCCTAGTCCGTCATTGAAAATAAGAATTTGTTCTTAACTGACTTGCCTAGTTTAAATAAAGGTAAAATAAATAATAAACTATGACATGTGTAATCAACTTCAAGTCAGTGGTACTCACAGAGATGAAGGGCTGGACCTTACTGCAGGGGAACCAACCCATCTGACCAATCGTCACGTTCTTGCCCTGAGTGACACACACAGCAGACCAATCAGACGACTGGAACAACACGCCGTCTTACAGTGCCTCCTGTAGCACATTATTGTACAGAAATGATTTACTACAAAGTACATGTTACAATGGTATTATATATAATACGCCGAGATGCCAGAGAGAGAGATGCCAGAACTGGACAAGAAACAGACACTCAGCACACAGGGGGACAAACACCTAACTGGAGGTGACAGCCTTCCCTCCCCCATATGCCCCACTAGACACTACGACAACATAACCAACAACTGGCCTCTGGTCACAACTACAGGTCACGGACGCTGGCTATGTACATAGTAAATGGTAGGCTTCGAGGGGATGTTGGGTATGGACATAGTAAATGGTAGGCTTTGAGCGGACGCTGGGTATGTACATAGTAAATGGTAGGCTTCGAGGGGATGTTGGGTATGTACATAGTAAATGGTAGGCTTCGAGGGGATGTTGGGTATGTACATAGTAAATGGTAGGTTTCGAGGGGACGCTGGGTATGGACATAGTAAATGGTAGGCTTCGAGGGGACGCTGGGTATGGACATAGTAAATGGTAGGCTTCGAGGGGAAAATGGCTATGTACATAGTAAATGGTAGGCTTCGAGCGGACGCTGGGTATGTACATAGTAAATGGTAGGCTTCGAGCGGACGCTGGGTATGGACATAGTAAATGGTAGGCTTCGAGGGGACGCTGGCTATGTACATAGTAAATGGTAGGCTTCGAGCGGACGCTGGGTATGTACATAGTAAATGGTAGGCTTCGAGCGGACGCTGGGTATGGACATAGTAAATGGTAGGCTTCGAGGGGACGCTGGCTATGTACATAGTAAATGGTAGGCTTCGAGGGGACGCTGGGTATGGACATAGTAAATGGTAGGCTTCGAGGGGACGCTGGCTATGTACATAGTAAATGGTAGGCTTCGAGGGGACGCTGGGTATGAACATAGTAAATGGTAGGCTTCGAGGGGACGCTGGGTATGTACATAGTAAATGGTAGGCTTCGAGGGGACGCTGGGTATGTACATAGTAAATGTTAGGCTTCGAGCGGACGCTGGGTATGTACATAGTAAATGGTAGGCTTCGAGGGGATGTTGGGTATGTACATAGTAAATGGTAGGCTTCGAGGGGACGCTGGGTATGTACATAGTAAATGGTAGGCTTCGAGGGGACGCTGGGTATGAACATAGTAAATGGTAGGCTTCGAGGGGATGTTGGGTATGAACATAGTAAATGGTAGGCTTCGAGGGGACGCTGGGTATGAACATAGTAAATGGTAGGCTTCGAGGGGACGCTGGGTATGAACATAGTAAATGGTAGGCTTCGAGGGGACGCTGGGTATGAACATAGTAAATGGTAGGCTTCGAGGGGACGCTGTGTATGAACATAGTAAATGGTAGGCTTCGAGGGGATGTTGGGTATGTACATAGTAAATGGTAGGCTTCGAGGGGACGCTGGGTATGTACATAGTAAATGGTAGGCTTCGAGGGGACGCTGGGTATGGACATAGTAAATGGTAGGCTTCGAGCGGACGCTGGGTATGGACATAGTAAATGGTAGGCTTCGAGCGGACGCTGGGTATGTACATAGTAAATGGTAGGCTTCGAGCGGACGCTGGGTATGTACATAGTAAATGGTAGGCTTCGAGGGGACTCCTACGGTAAGTAGGACACCTACAGCTCATCCCTTGGTAGTAGTACTGTAGATTACCACTGACATTCACAGTCAGCCCACTGACACCACTATCAGATCACAGCAACTTCACAGTCTACTCGGACAGAGCAATACTCAACCATGAGGCATCAAAGCCGAAGAACTGAGTAACATTAACACATGCTATAGATGGAAGGATAGTTGTGTAGAACTGAGTAACATTAACACATGCTATAGATGGAAGGATAGTTGTGTAGAACTGAGTAACATTAACACATGCTATAGATGGAAGGATAGTTGTGTAGAACTGAGTAACATTAACACATGCTATAGATGGAAGGATAGTTGTGTAGAACTGAGTAACATTAACACATGCTATAGATGGAAGGATAGTTGTGTAGAACTGAGTAACATTAACACATGCTATAGATGGAAGGATAGTTGTGTAGAACTGAGTAACATTAACACATGCTATAGATGGAAGGATAGTTGTGTAGAACTGAGTAACATTAACACATGCTATAGATGGAAGGATAGTTGTGTAGAAACCTAACAAAAAACTATTAGGCAACAACAAATTCAATTTAGACAACTTCCTGGACAAAACATTCCACTGTAGTAGTGAAGGTGTAAACAGTAGAACGCCTAAACATATTGGACCTTTCAGCTTCCTGGACAAAACGTTCCACTGTAGTAGTGAAGGTGTAAACAGTAGAACGCCTAAACATATTGGACCTTTCAGCTTCCCTATCAAATCTAAACATATTGGACCGTTCAGCTTCCTGGACAAAACATTCCACTGTAGTAGTGAAGGTGTAAACAGTAGAACGCCTAAACATATTGGACCTTTCAGCTTCCCTATCAAATCTAAACATATTGGACCTTTCAGCTTCCCTATCAAATCTAAACATATTGGACCTTTCAGCTTCCCTATCAAATCTAAACATATTGGACCTTTCAGCTTCCTGGACAAAACGTTCCACTGTAGTAGTGAAGGTGTAAACAGTAGGACCTCTCAGCTTCCCTATCAAATCTAAACATATCAAGCAGACAACCCAAGAAAATTAACAACAACGGCAAATGGTTTGTTGAAGAATGTAAAAACCTAAGAAAGAAATTGAGAAATCTGTCCAACCAAAAACATAGAGACCCAGAAAATCAGAGTCTACGCCTTCACTATGGTGAATCACTAAAACAATACAGAAATACACTACGGAAAAAGAAGGAACATCACGTCAGAAATCAGATCAATGTAACTGAAGAATCCATCCATATTCTAACCACTTCTGGGAAAATTGATGAGATTTCTATCCAAAATGGAGATATATGGATAAACCACTTCTCCAAACAACAAAAACATATACTTGATCAATTACAAATCTCAGAGTCAACTATTAAAGACTACCACTGGATTCTCCAATTACAATTAATGAACTACAGGACAAAATAAAAACTCTCTAACCCAAAAAGGCCTGTGGTGTTGATGGTATCCTCAGTGAAATGATCAAATATACAGACCACAAATTCCAATTGGCTATACTTAAACTCTTTAACATCATCCTCAGCTCTGGCATCTTCACCAATATTTGGAACCAAGGACTGATCACCCCAATCCATATGACATAACATTTCACAAATAACAAGTCTGAAATCAAATTGGCAGAAAAACACACAAATGTATTTCCACAAGGCTTTGTAGTGAGACAGGGACACATCAACAGAATGGCCAGGGCTCTAGAACAGTCTGAGACAGGGACACATCAACAGAATGGCCAGGGCTCTAGAACAGTCTGAGACAGGGATACATCAACAGAATGGCCAGGGCTCTAGAACAGTCTGAGACAGGGACACATCAACAGAATGGCCAGGGCTCTAGAACAGTCTGAGACAGGGATACATCAACAGAATGGCCAGGGCTCTAGAACAGTCTGAGACAGGGACACATCAACAGAATGGCCAGGGCTCTAGAACAGTCTGAGACAGGGATACATCAACAGAATGGCCAGGGCTCTAGAACAGTCTGAGACAGGGATACATCAACAGAATGGCCAGGGCTCTAGAACAGTCTGAGACAGGGATACATCAACAGAATGGCCAGGGCTCTAGAACAGTCTGAGACAGGGATACATCAACAGAATGGCCAGGGCTCTAGAACAGTCTGAGACAGGGATACATCAACAGAATGGCCAGGGCTCTAGAACAGTCTACAGCACTCGGCATCACAAATGTCTACTGTTTTCTGATGATCTGGTGCTTCTGTCCCCAACCAAGGAGGGCCTACAGCAGCACCTAGACATTCTGCTCAGGTACTGTCAGACCTGGGCCCTGACAGACCTGGGCCCTGTCAGACCTGGGCCCTGACAGACCTGGGACCTGACAGTAAAACTCAGTAAGACCAAAATAATGGTGTTCCAAAAAAGGTCCAGTTGCCACAAATATAAATTCCATCTAGACACCGATGCCCTAGAGCACACAAAAAACGATACATACCTCGGCCTAAACATCCGCGCCACACCTAACATACACAAAGCTGTGAACGATCTGACAGACAAGTCAAGAAGGGCATTCTATGCCATCAAAAGGAACATAAAATTTGACATCCCAATTGGCATCTGGCTAAAAATACTTGAATCAGTTATAGAACCCATTGTCCTTTATGGTGGTGAGATCTCACCATATTGTCCTTTATGGTGGTGAGATCTCACCATATTGTCCTTTATGGTGGTGAGATCTCACCATATTGAGACTTTATGGTTGTGAGATCTCACCATATTGTCCTTTATGGTGGTGAGATCTCACATTATTGTCCTTTATGGTGGTGAGATCTCACCATATTGTCCTTTATGGTGGTGAGATCTCACCATATTGTCCTTTATGGTGGTGAGATCTCACCATATTGTCCTTTATGGTGGTGAGATCTCACCATATTGTCCTTTATGGTGGTGAGATCTCACCATATTGTCCTTTATGGTGGTGAGATCTCACCATATTGAGACTTTATGGTTGTGAGATCTCACCATATTGTCCTTTATGGTGGTGAGATCTCACCATATTGAGACTTTATGGTTGTGAGATCTCACCATATTGCCCTTTGTGGTTGTGAAATCTCACCATATTGTCCTTTATGGTGGTGAGATCTCACCACATTGAGACTCTGCATGCAGTACTCTGCAAAAACATCCTCTGTGTACAACGTAAAACACCAAATAATGCATGACTATACCCGCTAATTATCAAAATCCAGACAAGAGCTGTTAAATTCCACAACCAGGACAGCAACACGATTATACCCAACCAAATCATGAGAAAACAAAAAGAGAATTACTGACACATTGGAAAGAATTTACCAAAAAACAGCTGCCCGATGTATGACCATATTAGAGACACGTATTTCCCTCAGATTACACAGACACACAAAGAATTCGAAAACAAATCCAATTTTGATAAACTCCCATATCTACTGGGTGAAATTCCACAGTGTGACATCACAGCAGCAAGATGTGTGACCTGTTGCCACGAGAAAAGAGCAACCAGTGAAGAACACACACCCCCAATAAAACCCATTTGAAGGAAAGAAAGAAAGAGAGAGTGAGAGAGAGAGAGAGAGAGAGAGAGAGAGAGGATGAGGGAGAGACGGTATCTCCACCCTCCCACACACTCATACTACAGGAAGCATGCTCTGCCTGCACCGTGTGTGTGTGTGTGCGTGTGTGCGTGCGTGCGTGAGTGTGCGTGTGTGTGTGTGTGCGTGTTTCACCTCCCACCACGTTAGGTCGGCATCGGCTCTTGTCAGTTCGATGACATCACCCATGGAGAGGTGCAGTGGTTGGCCGAACGCTACAGGGGGCGGAGGTAAACCATAGTACTCCTGACACACCTCCATTGTAGGAAGGCCTGAGAGAGAGAGAGAGAGAGAGAGAATTTGTTAAATTCTTCAACTACCTAAAAGGAAGTGAATCCCAAACCTGCCATCACCTACAGATAGATGAACCTGGAGAAGAGTCCCCTAAGCAAGCTGGTCCTGGGGCTCTGTTCACAAACACAAACACACCCCACAGAGCCACAGGACAACAGCACAATTAGACCCAACCAAATCATGAGAAAACAAAAAGATAATTACTTGAAACATTGGAAAGAATTAACAAAAAAACAGAGCAAACTAGAATGCTATTTGGCCCTAAACAGAGAGTACACAGTGGCAGAATACCTGACCACTGTGACTGACCCAAACTTAAGGAAAGCTTTGACTATGTACAGACTCAGTTTACGGTTAATTTAGTATTTGTTTATTTCACTTTTGTTTAGTATCTACCTCACTTGCATTGACAATGTTAACGTATGTTTCCCATGTCGATAAAGACCCTTGATTTGAATCGAATTGAGATGAGTTAAAAAACGTTCCCATTCTAATCTAATCCCAACTTGATTCAGTTATATAATGTTACACTACTTCTGGGATCCTCACCTGGACTGGCTTGTCTGTGAGGAGCTGACTTCTTATTCTGTAGGAACAAGAAAGGTCACAGATATACAACCAACTAGAACAGACTCACAGATATACAACCCACTAAAACAGACCCACAGATATACGACCCACTAGAACAGACTCACAGATATAAAACCAACTAGAACAGACTCACAGATATACAACCCACTAGAACAGACTCACAGATATACAACCCACTACAACAGACCCACAGATATACAACCCACTAGAACAGACTCACAGATATACAACCCACTAGAACAGACTCACAGATATACAACCCACTAGAACAGACTCACAGATATACAACCCACTAGAACAGACTCACAGATATACAACCCACTACAACAGACTCACAGATATACAGCCCACTAGAACAGACTCACAGATATACAACCCACTAGAACAGACTCACAGATATACAACCCACTAGAACAGACTCACAGATATACAACCCACTAGAACAGACCCACTAGAACAGAACCACAGATATACAACACACTAGAACAGACTCACAGATATACAACCAACTAGAAGAGACAACACACTCCAGAGGGGTGTACTACATAGCAGGATCAATGAGTTAGCCAGCTGACTTTGATAAACAACCAGAAATAACTGTTCTGGTTCACTAAGCAAGCTTATCAGAAGGGAACCATGCCACTCTCCCAGTAGCTTGGTTGGTGAATAAAACCCTGGGAATTCAGACAGACAAAGAGGTGTAATGAACTTCTTTGTGTATTGAAGTGATGTGTTTAGGTGAGCGGACACCAGGGGGGGGGGGGGATTGATCTGTGAGTCGTCCTTCGTGCCCACCTCTCATACCCTATAATTCTGTATCTTTTTTTTTTTGTGTGACTAATTTGCATACAGGTCCTGATTGGCCGATGAGGGTCAACCTTGATTAGAACCAGCTGCTGCTCATCTGTTGTTCTTTACAAATGCTGTTTTGAATGCAAATGAAAGAGTACCTCCTGTACACACTGAAGTATAGTGACACGCTGCCAGAAAAAGAGCCTCTGAAAGGAGCCTTACCTTCTTCACGTTCCCTGAGTGGTCTGAAATACAAATCACAACACAGCTGAGTGTACAACACGACACACACCTGCAGAAAACATAGTGTCAAAGAAAACACACACACACACACACACACACACACACACACACACACACACACACACACACACACACACACACACACACACACACACACACACACACACACACACTACACACACACACACACACACACACACACACACACACACACACACACACACACACACACACACACACACACACACACACACACACACACACACACACACTTTAGTGGTTCTACCTGAGTTGCGTCCGCAGCCTGGTACTCTTCCCAGACATTCTTTATGAGCGGCCATTCTGCAACGACTACAACGATACCCCTGGAAGAATATCCCCCTGAGAGACAGAGAAGGAGGGAGGGAGAGGAGGGAGGGAGGGAGAAAGTATAGAGAGAAAGAGACAAAGAGGGGGAGAGAAGGAGGGAGGGAGGGAGACAGAGAGAGAGAGAAGGAGAGAGAGAAGGAGGGAGGGAGAGAGTATAGAGAGAGAAGGAAGGAGAGAGAGAGAATGAGGGAGGGAGAGAGTATAGAGAGAGATAGAAGGATGGAGGGAGAGAGTATAGAGAGAGA